>NW_024068160.1:0-219837 GCF_009389715.1 Phoenix dactylifera
ACAACAGATTGCCCCGAAATTCAAAGACCCTGGTTGCCCCACCATTGAAATAAAAATAGGAGAGACGATCATCCAGAGAGCCCTATTAGATTTAGGAGCCAGTGTGAACCTACTTCCCTACTATGTGTACCAAAAGTTAGGTTTGGAGGAATTAAAGCCCACAAATATTATCCTTTCCTTAGCAGATAGGACGGTGAAGTACCCAAGGAGATTGTAGAGGATGTAATAGTGAAGGTAAACGAGTTTTACTATCCTGTGGACTTCGTTATCCTTGAGACCAAACCTATAATACATCCAGACGGTCACACACCTATAATTTTAGGTAGACCTTTCTTAGCCACAGCAAATGCTATGATAAATTGTCGAAATGGCATGCTGAAGTTATCTTTTCGCAACATGAAAGTCGAGCTTAATGTCTTCAACATAAGTAAACAACCACCAGATGATGAAGAAATCAATGAAGTTGACATGATTGAAAGTCTGGTTCAGGAGACTTTCTTACAAACTTATAGTAAGGACTCTTTAGAGGCTTACCTTGCCCATTTCGAGGAAGGGGTGGAGCATGCACTCTCTAATTCTGTTCCCTTTATGAGCATAGATCGTCATCGGCTGACTGTTCTTACTCGGACTCTTCCCAAACCATTCTTATATAATGGTTGAAAAAAAATGAATCTACATTTTCTCTGGCTGAAGACATAAAACTTAGCGCTCTTGGAAGGCAACCCGACATGTAAATATTATTAAAAAATATATAAAAAATTTAATAAATTACTAACATGCAGGTTTGGAGGTTTTTGCCCCAATTGTCAATTTACCTACCAATATCAGGTAACTTCTCCTCTATCCTATTGCTGCTTTAACATTGAGGACAATGTTAGATTTAGGTATGGGGGTGAGAATATTTTTGATTTTTCTGTCTAAAAAGATTTTTGTGTTAAAAAAAAGGGAGGGGGATTTCAAATTTTTAACTCAAAATCTAATCTTTTTGGTAGTATAAACTAGGAATTGCTTTGACAATAGCTTGGAGTCAAAAAATATGATAGTAGTTCTAGCTTGAATTTTCGTCCCACCTATCTTCTGCTAACATGATAGAAGACGATTTAGTACCTACACGTAAGTACATGAATAGTAGGATATGTAAACTTGCGACTAATATGAATACTTTTAATCTTTTGGATAATTTAAAGTTATATGTGTGATGAACACCCTATTAAAAAATATATATATAAATAAAAAAGAGAAGAAAATAAAACGAGTTTATTTTAAGTCTTCTCACTGAGTAACTGGGCCTCTTGCCTGGCAAGCAGCGAGTGTTCGCATAAAAAGGCAAGGATGACTAAGATTAAACTCTGAGTGACTAATTCGGCCTTGGAGTCTAGTTGACCTTGACGTTATTAAGCCTGTTAGGGTGTCTTTATACCTAGTGCCCTGAGCCATCTGGATCAGGAGTCATTGGCCTAACACTCGCTACATAGGTTAGCTAGAAGCTTAATAAGGCTAGATAATTGCACAAAGTTCATCTTCTCTGAGCATTCAGTCTGAATAAAAGTTTAAATTCTGGGTTGTTCATTACCACTTTACCTCTATAAGTCTTAAATTAGGGGTGATCACGTTGGAAGTAAAGTGAAAACCACTCAATTTAATATAATACGTATCTTGCACTCACTCTTATTCTTGACTTGTTAGCAGAGTAGGATTAGGGGTGTAATGGACTCTGAATTAAGAGTCTGCTTAAAATATGATAGCAATAAGTCGTTTATTGTATTTGCAATTCTAGGTTCATACAATAATACTTGTTCAAATTTTTAGTTAAACATTGGAAATCCCCTGACTGATGAAGTTTTGTGGTAACTTCACTACAAACCCTCACGAGACAACACTCGTCCACTAGGGTAGCCTAGGGGTTTAAAAGGCTTGTTGCACGTGCTAGGTGCAATCGTGAGTCCGCTACGAAAATAGGTACATATCTTAGTTTTGTGCATTTAGCTTCAATAAAAAAAAATCTAAAAAATAGAAGAAGTCATAAGTTAGACTACATCTTTTTGTGCCCTCATTTTATCATTTGCTTGTTAATTGCTAGAGACTAGCAATAAGCTAGTTGGGGGGTGTGATGAGAGCACAAAAGTACGATCTACATATCACCTAAATTAGTGTTATTGCTAACTGATAATGATAAATTCACCGGTTTTAATATTATATTTTCATTTGGTACAAGTTATTATAAATTAAAGTTTAAATGCGCATTTAGTATAGACTGGGTTTAGAGAGATGCATCATGGCCCCAAACCACGCGGGCCCAATCCTACCATGATCTGATCGAGCACATTTGCACCATCCAAGATCATAGAACTGAGCCCAATTTGAAGACATAGAGTAGGAGAGTTAACTATTTAATCATGCATAAACAGCAATTAAATTAATCATAAATTTATTTTAGATCTAATCTAAATACATTCATGATTTCAAATTTAATTGCAATGATTAAAATAATTTTAATCAGTCTTTTAAGGTTCATCTTCAAACATCGCACACAATGGCACCCCTACACGTCATAGGAGATCCCATCGAATGGAAAATAAGGGAGATGATCCCTTCTTTCTCCTATGACCGGACGATCTGGTGATTGATTTATCATATTACTTTACAAAGGAATAAACAAGTTTTATAAACATAAAAATTTAAACATCCAACCTAGCTCTGATATCACTGAAAGTGTGTCCTAGGGTTCTAGCAGTGATTAGCATGTTGAATTTTAGAATTTTTTAAAACATGGATGAATCTGATCAGGTTGCCTACGTACCCCTTCAAAAGGGGGATCAAGCCAAACGTAGTTCTTTAAGAGTTTTAAAATCATAGCGGAAAAGTCAAATTAGATAATTTAATTCATACATGCTAACAAGATCAAATCTAGAAATCAGCACTGTGAGAACTCATAGGATCATGCCAGAATCGTTTAAACAGTTATGCTAAAAAAAAAAACTATTGCCATGATTAATATCAGATCTGAAATGAAAAACTCTAATCCAATTAATCTCCGAATATCCATCGAATGGACTCTAGAGATAACTCCCGTGAGGAGCCCCAATGGAGGATAAAATCTCGGAGAACTAAACCTAGACTGTAACCACTAGTATAAAGGTTTTAACTCAAGACAAAAATTATACCTTTATGATGATCGAAGCTTGTGGATCTGATGCTCGACCTCGCAACCACACAAGTGTATGGTCTCTACAGGTGATCCACGCGAAGCTCCGGATGGATCGAAGTCCTGCAAGAGTGCTAGCAAGCGCAGAACTTGTTGGCTGAATTTTTCTTCCTCGTTCTTGAAGTCACCAACACTTGGTGATCAAGAAAGGAAGAAGAGGGAGGATCTGAAGGAGAGGAAGAAGACTTCACCACGATGGATCAGCAAGGATACACCACATAAAACTTCTTCTCTAAAGGAACTCAAGTCGTGTGAACCATGAAAACAATTCTGCACTATCTCAAACTCCATTTCGAAAATGAAGACTCCCTTAAGTAGAGATTTAGAATTGTTGCCCCTTGCTGATTTTCCTCCAAATCTCATGCCCCAATCAAGGAGAGGATCTGATCATTTAGTTAGGAATTTTGAATTCAAAAAATAACCAAAAGAAATTTTGAATTCAGAATTCAAACATCAATGTTGTGGGCGAGTGGGACTTTCTTCATATGTCATGACACCATGAAGTGTGATGGCTTGATCTCATCAAAGCCATTCATCACTTCATGTCATGGCATCATAAGAGGCCCCATTCGCCATCAGATCCAATACAAAAATTTGAATTCAAAATTCAAACAAAAAAAGTGGGCGTGAAGGATAAAAAAGGACATGTGTCATGGCGCCTTCATGGAAAGTGTAATGCAATAAAGGAAAAGAATTAGTTGACCCATTAATACAAATCATAAGATCAAATCTGATGATTCCCCTTTTTAGATGGTTGCCACTTGTCCCATGGTTCCATTAATCAAGTATTAATAATCCTAATCAAATTAGGATGGCGCCAAGCATTGGATGAAGGACAAGTGTCCCATGCTCCATCACATGTTCATATAGACTTTAAGATCCGCATGATTCGGATCAAACCCAATCCAATTGGATCAAGTCCTATCAATTAGGGAAGCCTAATCTCCTTGGGTTGAACCTAATCCGATTAGGTCAAACTCTGATTAAAGAACAATCCTCTTAGAACCTAATCCAATTAGGTCAAACCTGAATGAAGCCCAAATTGAATCCAATTCAATTTTGGCTCATTCTTAGTCCAATAACTCAATCAAATTAAGTTCATTAATAATCTAATTGCTAATAAATCCTCCAATAATTTATTAACTATTTTTTAGCAATATTTATTTAAGATAATTTGTCAATCAAATTGATCAAATTATTCTTGAATGATTCTTAATCATCCATCAGCCAAAATGATCTGTTAGGAACCCGCCCATGCCGCAGAAAAATTTCAAAAATTCAGATGCAGCGGAAGAGGCATGCGCGGAATCAACCGTTCATCGCATGAACGTTGTTTAAAATCGTTCGTAGATAGATAAGGATTAAAAACTTTTAAATAATATTAGAAGATCAGATCTTCACCTTGTGCGGGTAGATAATCACCACAAACTGATGATCGTGGTTTTGGATGAAGGTTCGCTTGAAGCCGTTCAAGTGCCTGGCCTCTACGGGTATCCACACGAAGCAAGAACCGATCAAGCTTCTTTGTCTCCCCGGGGTGCTAGCTCCCTTGCAGAGACAACTTTTAATGGCTAATCTCCTCTCTTTCTTTCAACTCTTGAATGTGCTTGAGAGGAGGAAGAAGAAGGATGAAGAATAGTAAAGGAACAAAATCCCTGCAGCCTTTTTTCTTTTCCTTGCATTGGAAGGAGGAAGGGAGGATGAAGAGGCCACCTTTCTTTTTCTTCCTTTGCTTGCGGCTGAACCAAGGAAAGGGGAGGAGAGGGGGCCACGAATTGGAGAGGGAGAGGGCTTCAATGATGCCCTAGGTCAGCCCCCATGCCTCCTCTTAAATAGCATGTGGAGCTCCTACAAAGTAGGAGCTCCTTGATAAACTTCCAAGAGGGGCGCCGGCCCCTCTTCTTTGCCGCACCAAGCAAGCAAAAGGAGGAGGGGCGTGTGCCCCTCCTTCATGGTTAACCTAATCCTCCTTTAAGGAGGATTAGGAAGGTCACTCATGGTTAGGTCCTAATCTAATTAGGCTTGGACCAAGGGTGAACCAATTTGGGTTTAATCTGGGTAAGTCCTAATCCAATTAGAACTTAATGAACCATGACTCAATTGAACCCTTCAATCCTATTCCAATTAGGAGTCTTGTTGATTCATTAGATTAATAATTAATTAGGACTTAAGAAATCCTAATCCAATTAGGACTTATTTAATTTTGGTCCTAATCTAATTAGGACTCTGATAGGATTCTCAGTCCTAATCCAATTAGAACTCTAGGAATCCTACTCTAAGTAGGAATTCTAGTCCTACTCCAAATAGGATTTCCAGTCCTAATCCAATTAGGACTCTAGAAATCCTATTCCAAGTAAGAATCCCAGTCCTACTCCAAATAGGATTCCCAGGCCTAATCCAATTAGGACTCTAGGAATCCTATTCCAAGTAGAAATCGTATTTAAGTCCAATTAATTAATTTTCTTTGTTCCTTCTTCAACTGTTTATCAATCGAATTGATTACTTGTGATTCCTAATCACGATTCAACCATCGTTGATGAGAACACAAAAGTGCGTTATACACGTTGCTTAAATTAATATTATTGCTAACAAATAATGATGAAAGGGCTGCATTAATTTTATATTTTATTTGGCACAGATTATCGTAAATCAGAGTTTAAATGTGCATTTGGTTGACTTCAAGCCTATTTACACTGGAACATAATTGAACCTGGTCAAGCACACTTGCACCTGAGGGACACATGGCAGCCATCTGGAGGCAATGCGTAATGAAACATCCAAGGGTTTAGATTCATCAAGCCAAGAAGATCTGCAATTGGATCTCCCAGCTTCCTCCAAGCTCCCAGCCATCTGCAGTCAATTGACTTTATGATTCCAAATCAGCATCATCCCAAGCGCCAGCATAAGTTGTTTTCCATTTTCACCGTCCACGTTCCAACTCATCCCAGCTTCCTCCAATGTCCAACCGTGATCTACACCATCCACGTCTGCATCTGATGCTTCCGGACCCGTTTCAGCTCCAACGTCGCAGCAACTGTGATCAAAGCCTCCTCCTTCCGCGATCAGCTCCTTCTTCCACCCGAACCCGTGAAACTTCCCAGCATCCCGTCCACCGTGTCAGCCTTCTCCCACGTTCCCATCCATTCCAGCCGAGATCAGCGCCTCCCAGCAGTCCGTGACCAGCTCCCGTGCACAATCCCAGCGTCCGCCTCCTCCTCGAGCCTCACGCGTCTCACCCTCCATGTCACAGATCCCAGCATCCCGTCTCCATAGCGTCCGTGAAGCCCCCGCGATCACCTCTGCATCCGTGATCTGCTCCTCTTCCGCCCGCCTCACGCGTCCATTCCTTCCGATCCGCCCGCCGATCGCGTGAAGCACCCCCCGCATTCAGTCCTCCTTCATCAATATATCGCGATCAACGTCCGAAATTGATTCCGGTCTGCCCATCTCCACCGCGTGCGCTGAGGGGGGATGCGATCTATATATCTCTCGGTTGAAGAGGAGAAAGGGGAGGGGGGGCCATCGAAGAAGAAGAACAGGGAGGAGCCGGGCTGCTGCAGTAGAAAGAAAAAAAAAGTAGAAAGAAACAGGGGATGCCCTGTTTCTGTTATTAAAAAAAAAGAGTGAGAAAGAGAGAGGAAGATGATGAGCTAAAATCCTTGGTGATGGGTGAAGGAGGATCCTTTGGTGTACCGAGTTCATGATGTAAATTCTAATCCTTTGCTTTATACGATTTATCTTTTGATTATGTTATGATTCTTATATGTTGAAAATTCTTTTATGATTTATGCTTATTGATACATGTCTTCCTCAATTATTTGATTCATCGTTGACGTTCTAAGGCACGTTGAATGCTTAAAAAGAGAATTCATGTTATCAAGAACATACTCAATAATTAAATTTTATCTGCTTATAATTTTTAAAAGAAAACAAAAGAATCATAGAATTTATTGCATGAACTTGATATTATTAAAGGAGATTCTGGATCCCTACACCATCTTAATCTATCCAAACTTCGACTCTCTATTTACTGGTTTATTTTCTATTTGCAAACCATCATCTTAATCTACAAGTTTATTGAATCAATTAATCTGAAATTAAGCTAATAATCCATAGATCGTTTCCTGAGGAATCGACCTCGGATTTCTGAGTTATACTACTTGTGCGATTCTCCTGCACTTGGGAGAATAATTTTATTTTTGCACCAAGTTTTTGGCACCGTTGCCGGAGAACGACTGAGTTATTAGTATAATTTTAGATTTAATTTTTACCTTAGTAGTTAGTATTTGTCTTTTGGAAAAAAAAAATAAATTAAATCTTTACTACTATTTTTAATTCCCTGCATAGTCTGCATCAAACTCTGATATCATAGAAATTAGCCGTCTGATTTGACTCAAATTTGGTCAGCTAGTGCAAGACACATTGTTCAATAATCTGAACGGTCTGATTGACATTCTGAGACTTTTAGGACCATTAGATTAATACAAAACGTTGCTGCTTTTTGTTTTGAATTTTCTGCATTTAATTTTTTTTTAGAATCAGAATTTTATTGTTATCATATCTCATTAACCCTTGTTGCTAATTGAAAATCAATTAAAAAAAATTTTAAGAGAAGATCAAGGGTGATTATTCAAAAATTTTAAAAAAAGGGAAAACCTAAAATTTCAAATTTTAAATTTCAAATTTCAGAATTCAAATTTCAAACTTCAGCTCATAAAATTTAAAAAGAAAAATAAATAATTTGCTTGATCACCTATTCAATAAAATTTAATGTCATGTCATAAAATATTAAAAAAAAAATCTCTTGATTGTTGCATATAGTATAAGGCATCAGCATAAAATATTTTAAGGGCAGAACCCATTTAAAAAGATAAGGTCGGAATTTCATCACTCGTCCTTAGCCCAAAAATCACCCCAGTGCATAAATATCCTAAGCTTAACTAAAATCAACTAGACGTTGGCCCCTAAGGACATTCGAGCTCAATAGGACGAAGACCACCGAAAGTTGCACCAATTTGCTCTGTGGCTTAGTTGATGTCTAGGCAAGCTTTGTCCCTATAAGGGAGACAGTTCATCTGTTCGAGGCAAGTGGATTTTAAGTGAGACCTTTGCAAACGCATCGTGACCCCTTCACTTACCTGGGAGCTTACCTGGTCAACTCGGTTTATTAGACCGGATTGGAGGCTTAGGTGCCCTCTTCAAACCAGTTAGGAATTGTCTAGAAATTTAAGAAAAACATTAGAAATTGAGGTGTAATGTTTTGTTGCATGTTTGATTGTGAATAGATTTTTGTTTTAGGGTGTCATTTTAGGGTATCTTTAGTTGGTACTTATATTTATTTTTATTAAATTAAAAAAAAGAGAGAGGGAATTATTTTGCATGCTAAAGTGGAATAGGGACGACACCGGTCGATTAAGTCGTACAACTTTAGATCATCCTTTAGGACATACCCCTGAAATTCTTTCTCAATATTTCACACCTTGTGAGATGGCTGATTTAAATGAAGATGCGGGAAGCCACCACGATCGAGAACGTGAACCCCATGTTATGACCCTAAGACAATACCTACAACCGGCTAGGACTAGTCAGCCTTCATGCATAATTTTTTCTGATAATATAGGACATTTTGACATCAAACCCGGGATAATTCAATTGCTGCCCAAGTTCCACGGGTTAGAGTCCGAGAGTCCGTATCTTCATTTAAAAGATTTTGAAGAATTGAGCATTACATTTAGAGTGCCGAACGTCACCGAGGATGTCCTCAAGCTGACATTGTTTTCTTTCTCTCTAAAAGATAAGGCCAAAACATGGCTAAACTCGTTGCGACCTAGATCAATAAGAACTTGGCAAGATATGCAGAGAGAATTTTTGAAGAAGTTCTTTCCCACACAAAGGACCAACTTTTTAAAAAGACATATTAGCAATTTCCAACAAAAAGATAATGAAACATTTTATGAATGTTGGAAAAGATTTAAAGACCTTCTTCTCTCATGTCCTCATCACGGGTTCGAAACTTGGAGAACCATTAGCTTCTTTTATGAAGGTTTATCACCACAATTGAAACAGTTTGTAGAGACCATGTGCAATGGTAGATTTTTAGAAAAACAACCTGATGAGGCGTGGAAATATTTGGATTCCCTTGCTGAGACTGTCCAACTTTGGGATAACGGGGATAGAAACACCAAGTCTTTACCTAAGCCTACTAGCTCTGTACAAGGAGGCCTTTACAACCTCAGAACTGAGGATGATCTTCATGCTAAAATGACAGCCCTTACTAGGAAGGTAGAAGAAATTGAGCTTAGGAAGGTTGAGCCTGTCAAGACTATAGAGCTTAGAAACGAGTGTTGTGGTATCTGCGATATGTCAGGTCATACCACTACAGATTGCCCCACCATACCGGCATTCAAAGAAGTCTTGCACGATCAAGCAAATGCTATGAACTCCTACCAAAAGCCTTATAATGATCCATACTCGAATACCTATAACCCTGGTTGGAAGAATCATCCAAACTTTAGGTGGAGAAACGATCATCCTCAACAGTCACACCATTCAGCTCCTCCACCTACACATCTGGCTTATGCACCACCACCTCCTCAAAAGCCGAGTATTGAGGGTACCTTGCAATCTATACAATCTTTTCTACAGAGTCAAGCTGATATCAATGCCCAAAATACTCGAAATTTTGAAGATATAAGGAACCAATTGTCCATGTTGACTACCGTCCTAAGTACCCAAGAGAAGGGAAAGCTTTCAGCTCAACCCCAACCTAACCCATAAATGCACGGTAGTAATAATACGGCTCCTTATAGTTCGCAAACAGAACATGCAAAGAGCATCATGACTTTGCGTAATGAAAAAATCATTAATCAGACTGTCCCATTGAGACCGCAGGTCACTTTTAATTCTGATGCTCCCAAAGCCGATGAAAGGAACAAAGAAGAAGTTGAGGTCCCAACTTCTACTGAGAAAGTTGAATGTCCTTTTCCTCCACCTTTTCCACAACGGTTAAAGCCGTTGCAAAAGCTCGAACCTAATTCTGAAATTCTTGAGCTTTTTAAGCAAGTGAAGATCAACATACCTCTTCTTGATGCAATCAAACAAGTACCCTCATATGCCAAATTTTTGAAGAACTTGTGTACTGTCAAACGCCGATTAAATGTTAAGAAGAAGGCATTTTTAACTGAAAATGTGAGTGCTATTTTGCAGCACAACATTCTTCCTAAATATAAAGATCCAGGTTGCCCAACCATTTCATGCATCATAGGCGACTTTAGGATAGAGCGAGCATTGTTAGATTTAGGGGCAAGTGTGAATTTGTTGCCATATTCTGTATATGAGCAACTTGGTTTAGATGAGTTGAAGCCAACCTTCGTCACTTTGCAATTAGCTGACAGGTCAGTTAAAATTCCAAGGGGGATTGTCGAGGATGTATTAGTCCAAGTAGACAAGTTCTACTTTCCTGTCGATTTTATCGTATTGGACACACATCCGGCTTCGAACTCACAGTCTCAGATTCCGGTCATTTTAGGACGTCCATTCCTTGCAACTTCTAATGCATTGATTAATTGTAGGAATGGCGTCATGTAGCTTTCTTTTGGTAACATGACCTTAGAACTAAACATTTTTAATGTGTGCAAACAACCTAATGATCCCGAAGAGAGTAAGGAGGTTGATTGGGTTGAAACCATCGCGGAGGAATATTTGTTAGCTGAAGCATTTAACGATCCATCCGGCGATAGTTTAATTGATTGGTGTTCTAATGGCACCAATGAAGATAATTTGTTGGTCAAACCTAGTATGAATTTTTCGAACGCCATGATGATCAATGGGTGGAGACCAAAAGTAGAAAAATTTGAACAGTTGCCACCTCGAGAAGTAAAGATAGTACCATCCCATGAGCAAGTGCCTAAGCTCGAGTTAAAACCTTTGCCGAAGGAACTCAAGTATGCCTTTCTTGGACCTGAGGATACTTTTCCTGTAATCATCTCGTCTGGACTTGATCATACCCAAGAAAGAAAATTAGTTGGTGTTCTAAAGAATCATAAAGGAGCCTTAGGATGGTCTATTGCCGACTTGAAGGGGATTAGCCCCTTAATCTGTACGTATCGGATATATTTGGAGGACAATGCCAAAACCACAAGGCAAATGCAACGAAGGTTAAATCCTACGATGAGAGATGTGGTTAAGGCAGAAGTCCTTAAGTTGCTTGACGTGGGTATTATTTACCCAATTTCCGACAGTAAGTGGGTAAGCCCTACTCAAGTCGTTTCTAAGAAGTCGGGTTTGATGGTGGTAGAAAATGAACAAGGTGAACTAGTTCCAACTCGTGTCCCGACGAGTTGGCGCATGTGTGTGGACTACCGAAAGCTGAATTTGGTCACACGAAAAGGATCACTTTCCTCTGCCCTTCCTAGACCAAGTGTTGGAAAGAGTTGCAGGGCATGATTTCTATTGTTTTCTCGATGGCTATTCGGGATATTATCAAATTGAGATTTTTCCATAAGATCAAGAGAAGACTACCTTCACTTGTCCTTTTGCCACATTTGCTTTCCGACGAATGCCATTTGGATTGTGTAATGCACCTGCAACATTCCAAAGATGTATGCTCAGCATCTTTGAAGACATGAACGAGAAGTTTTTGGAAGTGTTCATGGACGACTTTTCCATTTTTGGCGACTCATTTGATGATTGCTTGTCACATTTACAAGCAGTCTTAGCTCGATGTATAGAAAAGAATTTGATACTGAATTGGGAGAAATGCCACTTCATGGTGCCTAAAGGAATTGTCCTAGGACATATTGTTTCATCGAAGGGCATGGAAGTTGATAGAGCTAAGATTGACTTAATCGCCAAGCTACCTGCACCCAAGACAGTTAGAGATGTTAGATCATTTTTGGATCATGCCGGATTTTATAGGAGGTTCATCAAGGACTTTAGTGTCATAGCTCGACCATTATGTAACCTCCTGTCCCTTGATACACCGTTCAATTGGACTGAAATCTGTCAGGAGGCATTCAAAAAGTTGAAGTCTATGCTTAGCACTACACCCATCGTACGACCACCTGATTGGTCATTACCTTTTGAGATCATGTGCGACGCTAGCGACTATGCGATAGGAGCCGTCCTAGGACAATGCAAGGATAATAAGCCATACGTTATTTACTATGCAAACAAAACCTTAAACGATGCTCAAATGAATTACACCACTACTGAAAAGGAATTGCTTGCAGTAGTATTTGCATTAGACAAATTTCGTTCTTATATCCTTGGTGCTCCTATTGTTATCTTCACGGACCATGCAGCACTAAAATATTTGCTAGATAAGAAACTGGCCAAACCACGCCTAATACGATGGATACTTCTACTCCAAGAATTTGACATCACCATCAAAGATAAAAAGGGAGTAGAAAATGTGGTTGCTGACCATTTATCACGGCTAGTTTTTCATGATTCGGTGCCACAGTTTTCCATCAAGGACTCATTCCCTGAAGAGCAGTTGTTTGCACTTTCTAGTATGCCATGGTATGCAGATATTGTAAATTTTTTTGTTACAAGCCGGATGCCGGAACATTGGGGGTCGACAGATAGAAAAATTTTCTTGCACAAAGTAAAGAATTATTACTATGACGAACCCTATTTATTTAAATATTGCAATGACCAAATTTTTAGACGATGCATACCAGATCATGATATACAAAGCGTACTTTCTTTCTGTCACACTTTTGCTTGTGGTGGACACTTTGCTTCTAAGAAAACGACGGCTAAGGTATTGCAATGTGGTTTTTATTGGCCTACACTATTTAAAGATGCCCACGAGTTCTGTAGGACATGTGACCCATGTCAACGTGTTGGGAGTCTAACTCGTAGGCAAATGATGCCTCTTCAGCCCATTGCTGCTATTGAGATTTTTGACATATGGGGCATCGATTTCATGGGCCCATTCCCACCGTCTTTTGGATATGAGTACATTTTAGTCGGTGTTGAGTATGTATCTAAATGGGTAGAAGCTATCGCCTGTAGAACCAACGATCACAAACCTATTTTGAAATTCCTGAAAGAAAATATTTTTTCACGATTTGGGATGCCTAAGGTCATAATTAGTGATGGAGGAAAACACTTTTGTAATAAGCCTTTTGAGACATTATTAAAAAAGTATGGTGTGACCCACAGAGTTGCTACCCCATATCACCCGCAAACTAATGGCCAGGTAGAGTTAGCCAATCGGGAGATTAAACGAATTTTAGAAAAAATGGTGAATCCATCACGAAAGGATTGGTCCTTGAAACTATCAGATGCATTATGGGCTTACCGTACTGCATACAAAATCATTCTTGGCATGTCTCCCTACCGGCTAGTCTACGGAAAAGCGTGTCATTTGCCCGTAGAAATAGAACATAAATCGTATTGGGCAATTAGAAAATTGAATTTTGATTTACAAGATGCCGGTCCAGCTAGAAAATTGCAATTGAACGAGCTTAATGAGATTCGCAGAGATGCTTATGATAATGCTAAAATTTGCAAAGAACGAATGAAGATCTTACATGATAAATCAATTTTGAAAAAATCTTTTGAACCTTTGCAAAAAGTTCTTTTATATGATTCCTGCTTACATCTGTTTCCTGGTAAGTTGTGATCAAGATGGACAGGTCCTTACATTATAAACACTGTTTTTCCACATGGGGCGGTAGAGATTGAGAATCCACGGGATGGTAGAATTTTTAAGGTAAATGGACACAGGTTAAAACCTTTTCTTGAGAATTTTTTAGATGAAGAGGACTCCTTTTTCTTAGGGGAGCCTTCTTATGACTAAAGCATGATGGCAAAGGTATGTATATATTATTTAGAATTAAATTTTTTTTTATTTCTATTTTTTTTCTTATTTTGTAGGTCTTATTTTCTAGATATCAACAGCTCAAGGTATTCCTCTTCTCTCCAATATTATTTTCTCTACTGTCTCTCATATATAGTTTTCTTGTATCTATTACATTGAGGACAATGCAATGTTTAAGTTGGGGGGAGGAAAATATTTTGCAAAAAAAAAAAAAAAACTTGCTTTTGCATTTAATTTATTCTATTACTTTCTTTTCTAAGCAAATGCACATGTATTTTCATATTGAGTTTGTGCAACTATTACGGCAAGGAACACATGCATATTATGACTGATCAGAGACCTATTATTAGATCCCCGCACATGTACTTAATGATTATAGGAAGGCCTCAGGAGTTTATATTTGTTTAATGCATTTTTATTAAGCCGTATCTGTAAAAGAAGTACGAGTATCCTTGTCCGTACTATAAGGTTTATGATTTGGTTTTCACATAAAGATAGAGGTTGAATACCCTGGCTAGATCACCTAAGTGCCTTATGTTCCGACCTTGGTTGACCTATAGTCACGATGCAGTCACGTTATATGGTTCAGTTTACCTCCTCTTTTTATCGCAAAAAAAAAAAAAAGAGATGACAAGTCTGCCCTCGTGGCGTAGTCTGGTTCGAGTAATTAAGCCCGAGGGGTGTTTCACCTAATGCCTTGAGCCAACTGGATCAGGAGTCATTGGCCGAAAACTCGTTACATGGATCTTACTAGAGCCTAAGGGGGTTGGACTATTGTAATCGTCGTATTTGTTCAAAAATAAAAATAAGCATGAATAAGGTTGGTTGGACTGAACCCAGTGACATGTGGTAATGGCTGGTTTGACTCTATTAATTTGGAACTCTGTGTACTTTGGATGTTTAGCTGGGCTCGATAGCTCCTTCTTTATATGCGAACCATTTTTAACAAATTTAGACAACATGAGATATTCTGAAAATTTGATGGATCAGGCTCTAATAAACTGTAGTAAACACTTGTGAACTTGAGTAGTGCACCTAAAAAAATTCAAGCAATGCTATGTTGTGGTGGAGGTATTAGTGCTCTAAGAAAGTCATACTCTTTTATGCACACTACACTTTCATATTTTTCTTGCTTTGATAGTTACCATGCTTAAAAATATATATTAGTTACATGAGTATTAGCTTAAAATTTAGGACCTCATGTCATATCATTCATGATGTTTGTGGGTAACATCTCTACAAACCCTCACGAGACAACACTCGTCCGCTAGGGTAACCTAGGGGTTTAACGGCTTGTTGCACGAGCCAAGTGCAATCGTGATGCCCTACGAAAGTGGGTACGTATCTTAGTTTTGTGTTTTTAGCTTCAATAAAAAGTCATAGGTTAGACCACACTTTTTTTGTCCTCATTATTGTTTGCTCGTTAATTACTAGAGACTAGCAATAAGCTAGTTGGGGGGTATGATGAGAACACAAAAGTGCGTTATACACGTTGCTTAAATTAATATTATTGCTAACAAATAATGATGAAAGGGTTGCATTAATTTTATATTTTATTTGGCACAGATTATCGTAAATCAGAGTTTAAATGTGCATTTGGTTGACTTCAAGCCAATTTACACTGGAACAGAATTGAACCTGGTCAAGCACACTTGCACCCGAGGGACACATGGCAGCCATCTGGAGGCAATGCGTAATGAAACATCCAAGGGCTTAGATTCATCAAGCCAAGAAGATCTGCAATTGGATCTCCCAGCTTCCTCCAAGCTCCCAGCCATCTGCAGTCAATTGACTTTATGATTCCAAATCAGCATCATCCCAAGCACCAGCATAAGTTGTTTTCCATTTTCACCGTCCACGTTCCAACTCATCCCAGCTTCCTCCAATGTCCAACCATGATCTACACCATCCACGTCTGCATCTGATGCTTCCAGACCTGTTTTAGCTCCAACGTCGCAGCAACTGTGATCAAAGCCTCCTCCTTCCGCGATCAGCTCCTTCTTCCACCCGAACCCGTGAAACTTCCCAGCATCCCGTCCACCGTGTCAGCCTTCTCCCACGTTCCCATCCATTCCAGCCGAGATCAGCGCCTCCCAGCAGCCCGTGACCAGCTCCCGTGCACAATCCCAGCGTCCGCCTCCTCCTCGAGCCTCACGCGTCTCACCCTCCATGTCACAGATCCCAGCATCCCGTCTCCATAGCGTCCGTGAAGCCCCCACGATCACCTCTGCATCCGTGATCTGCTCCTCTTCCGCCCGCCTCATGCATCCATTCCTTCCGATCCGCCCGCCGATCGCGCGAAGCACCCCCCGCATTCAGTCCTCCTTCATCAATATCTCGCGATCAACGTCCGAAATTGATTTCGGTCTGCCCATCTCCACCGCGTGCGCTGAGGGGGGATGCGATCTATATATCTCTCGGTTGAAGAGGAGAAAGGGGAGGGGGGCCATCGAAGAAGAAGAACAGGGAGGAGCCGGGCTGCTGCAGTAGAAAGAAAAAAAAAGTAGAAAGAAACAAGGGATGCCCTGTTTCTGTTATTAAAAAAAAAGAGTGAGAAAGACAGAGGAAGATGATGAGCTAAAATCCTTCGTGATGGGTGAAGGAGGATCCTTTGGTGTACCGAGTTCATGATGTAAATTCTAATCCTTTGCTTTATACGATTTATCTTTTGATTATGTTATGATTCTTATATGTTGAAAATTCTTTTATGATTTATGCTTATTGATACATGTCTTCCTCAATTATTTGATTCATCGTTGACGTTCTAAGGCACGTTGAATGCTTAAAAAGAGAATTCATGTTATCAAGAACATACTCAATAATTAAATTTTATCTGCTTATAATTTTTAAAAGAAAACAAAAGAATCATAGAATTTATTGCATGAACTTGATATTATTAAAGGAGATTCTGGATCCCTACACCATCTTAATCTATCCAAACTTCGACTCTCTATTTACTGGTTTATTTTCTATTTGCAAACCATCATCTTAATCCACAAGTTTATTGAATCAATTAATCTGAAATTAAGTTAATAATCCATAGATCGTTCCCTGAGGAATCGACCTCGGACTTCCGAGTTATACTACTTGTGCGATTCTCCTGCAGTTGGGAGAACAATTTTATTTTTGCACCAATCGGATCGGTCAGTGCTTCTAATGTGTGTGACCCCATAGGTTCTATTCTGACTGGTAGTGAGATATAATGTGATCTCTATCACAATACCATTGAAAACTCCTTTTAAAGGGTTGGAACGATTCCAACTCTACTCATCAGGGTTTATCGATCATCGAGATAATCCCTATGAGTCCCACCATCCACCAGTGACACCTAGCAGCGTGTAGTGGCTACCCAGCAGAATAGAATGATGAACCTCTAGGTGCAGTTATCATGTGATCCAGTCCTTCTATCGTGGATCCCTACAAGACGGAGGTCATGGATAACTCGTCAAACCCCTTCGTCTGTCATATGTCAAGATTTATTCGACTTAAGTTCGAGAGCAGAGAACTCTTTCTCCACTATGTAATCTACCCGGGCCGAGGTCTTACAAACTCAGTCTTATAAATCACATAGGATCTCTCCTTATCTATCAAGATCGATAGATTCCTTATAGGTGCATACCCTACTCCTACAGTGAACCTACTGCAGCCAATCTATACTGCATGGACCCATATGGCTAGAGACCATGTATATGTGCAGTCAAACTACAATAACCTCACTGTGAGTATCCGAAGCATCGCAGGTTAAAGGACCAGTCACACTACTGCAACATCAAGCAAGTCACTGACGAGTGGATAGACATCCAAGTGACTTCTTGTCTTGGTCACGCTCAGTACCCTTGTTCTCTAACAAGCACCTGCACTATTACTTCAGTGTCTCCACACCGTGGACTCGAGTCTCATCCATCCATAGGGAAAGTAATGTGTGCACTGATCTTATCGGATCGATCACCATCCTCGTGATGATCCATCGATGAGGAGCGTTTAGAAATTTATCACTAATGATATATGGCTCAAATTCTCAACTCTTGAGAATATGCATCATCATCTTATTAATTCCTTGGATGATTCATAGACACAATAACAATATAAATGAAAAAGATGCCTTTTATTTATTCAATAATAAATAGTCAAGTACAAAGTTATGTCCCTAGAATTAACAATATGTCAGCCAGATTGGCTTCTAGGGCATACATCTAACAATCTCCCACTTGCACTAAAGCCAATTGGTCATATATCTTAGGCCCATCTTCTCAAGGTGGGCTTCAGTCTTTTGCTGTCTCAGCTGCTTAGTGAATGGGTCTGCCACGTTATCCGCGGAGTCTACTCTCTGCACCTCGACATACTTCTTCTCAACATAGTCGCGTATGAGGTGGAACCGCCGCTCTATATGCTTGGATTTCTGATGAGACCTTGGCTCTTTAGCAAGAGCTATGGAGCCATTATTATCGCAGTAGAGTGTTATGGCATCTGATGTCATCACGTCCAACTCTGCAATAAATTTTTTGAACCAGAAGCCTTCTTTAGCAGCTTCAGAGGCGGCGATGTATTTAGCTTCCATAGTAGAATCAGCAATGATTGGTTGTTTAGATCTTTCCAATTCACCGTACCACCATTGCACAAGAACACATATCCAGATGTTGACTTTCTATCATCGACGTCAGTCATGAAGTCTGAATCTGTGTACCCTTCTACCTTTAACTCTGATGATCCTCCAAAGACCAAGAATAAATCTTTAGTTCTTCTCAAGTACTTAAGAATATTCTTCATAGCTGTCCAGTGTTCTTCACCTGGATTCGACTGATATCTGCTTGTGACACTCACAGCAAGGGCTATATCAGGTCGTGTATATAGCATTGCATACATGAGGCTCCCTATTGCTGATGCATAGGGGATCTTGCTCATGCGTTGAATCTCTTCAGATGTGTTGGGGCACATCTTCTTGGAGAGATGAATTCCATGCCTTAGGGGTAAGAGACCCCTTTTAGTGTTTTCCATGCTGAATCTTTTCAGCACTTCCTCTATGTACATCTTCTGTGATAGGCCAAGCATCCTTTTAGATCTATCTCTATAGACTTTTATTCCCAAAATATAGGATGCTTTCCCAAGGTTTTTTATGGAGAATTCTTTTGACCACCAGACCTTGACTGAGGTTAGTATGGGAATATCATTCCCTATCAGGAGGATATCGTCCATGTACAGTATGAGAAATATGACAGCACTCCCACTAACCTTTTTGTAAACACACGGTTCCTCTTCGTTTTTGATGAAATCAAACGTTTTGATTGCGTCATCGAAACGAATGTTCCAACTCCGAGATGCTTGATTTAGTCCATAGATGGACCTTTGCAGCTTGCAGACCTTGTGATCTCCATCACTAGAAGTGAAACCCAAAGGCTGTTCCATATAGATGTCTTCATCAAGATATTCATTCAGGAAAGCAGTTTTCACATCCATCTGCCAGATTTCATAATCATGAAATGCTGCAATGGCAAGCAATGTTTGGATGAATTTCAGCATGGCTACAGGTGAAAAGGTTTCCTGATAGTCAATGCCTTCGCGTTGACTATATCCTTTCGCCACTAGCCTTGCTTTATAGGTCTCTACCTTTCCATCCGAACCTATCTTTCTTTTGTAGATCCATTTGCATCTAATAGGTACAATACCTTCTGGTGGATCTACTAAGGTCCAGACTTGGTTGGAATGCATGGAGTCTAACTCTGACTTCATGGCTTCTAGCCATTTCTCGGAATCGATATCTGATATCGCCTCGTTGTAGGTTTTGGGATCTTGTATGTGATCCCTATCTCCCACTAGGAACATTTTCTCGGTATCCTCTTCTAGTATACCTAAGTATCTATCGGGAGGATGGGAGACCCTACTAGATCGGCGAGATGGTTGAGGGACATCGTGTACTGGCTCTGTATGAATGGGTTCGATAGGATCCATGACTCGTTGCTTTTCAGAGACTTTTTCTTCAAGCTTAATTTTACTCCCACTGTCTCTATCAAGGATAAACTGGTTTTTCAAGAAGATGGCATGACGGCTCACAAACACATTGTGATCCTCTGAGACGTAAAAATTGTATCCTAATGACTCTTTAGGATATCCTATAAAACGAGCACTTATGGTCCTAGCCTCTAGCTTGTCCGCCTGTAGTCTTTTGACGTGGGCCGGACATCTCCAAATCTTGAGATGACCAAGACTTGGTTTCTTACCATGCCATATCTCATACGGTGTGGTAGGAACGGATTTAGAGGGAACTCTATTCAGTAGATATACTGCGGTAAGTAAGGCATCTCCCCAAAGAAACATAGGTAAATCAGTGAAGCTCATTATGGACCGGACCATATCCAATAGAGTCCCATTTCTTTTCTCTGACACCCCGTTGAGTTGAGGTATACCCGGAGGAGTCCATTGTGAGACTATGCCATTGTCCTTGAGATAGTTTCAGAATTCTCCACTAAGGTATTCTCCTCCTCGATCTGATCGAAGAGCCTTAAGAGGTTTTCCAGTTTGTTTTTCTACTTCATTTCTGAACTCTTTGAACTTTTCAAAAGATTCAGACTTGTGTCTCATAAGATACACATACCCATACCGTGAATAATCATCGGTAAAGGTAATGAAGTACGAATAACGTCCCCTGGCTAGCACATCGAATGGGCCACATACATCTGTATGTACTAGGGTAAGTATTTCAGTGGTACTCTCCCCATGTCCTACAAAGGGCAATCTAGCCATTTTTTCTTGAAGACAGGACTCGCAAACTGGATATGACTCGGAAGTCAATGAGCCGAGAAGCCCATCTTTATCCATTTTGTTCATTCTGTCCTCTCCAATATGGCCAAGCCTGAGGTGCCACAAATATTTTTGGTTTATCTCATCTCTGGATCTTTTGGATCCTTTGGCACTCACTTCTTGCTCAGACACATTTACAGATACATCCATATGCAAATGATAGAGACTGTCAATCATAAAACCACGTGCGACTATTTTATTTCTGAAATAAATAGAACAACAGTCTTTGTCAAATGTAAAAACATGACCTTCCTGTGCTAGACATGAAACAGAAATCAAATTTCTGCTAGCAGTAGGTACATAATAGCAGTCTCTAAGTAATAAACTAAAACCAGACGGTAGTCGTAGATGGTAAGTGCCCACAGCCACAGCAGCAACTTTTGCCCCGTTGCCAACCCGAAGGGTTACCGCACCTTCCGCCAGCCTTATACTTTTCTTTAGACCCTGTATGGTAGTGCACAAATGAGCACTAGAACCAGAATCTATAACCCAACTAGAAGTAGAAGAAACCGTTAGATTAGTTTCAATTATGAGCAAGTCTATACCTTCTGAAGGTGTGTCACCTTTCTTGTTCTTCAGGCTCTCGAGGTATGAAGGACAGTTTCTCTTCCAGTGGCCGTCGACATTGCAGTGGAAACATTTTTCTTTGTCATTAGCCTTTTCTTTTGAACTTCCTTCTTTGGCTTCTTGTCTTTTTTCTGCTTCTTAGCAGGCTTCTTTTTCTTCCAAGTAGACTTTCTCTTGGAACCAGAAGTCAACTCAGCAGCAAGGACATTGCTCTTTGAACTTTTCAAGGCTCCCTCAGCAGTTACCAACATATTTATCAGTTCAGTCTTAGTGCATTCAATCTTATTCATGTGGTAGTTTACTATAAACTGACCAAATGAATCAGGTAGGGATTGAAGGATCAGATCTACTTGCAATTCCTTGTGCATGTTCATACCGAGCTTCTCAAGCTCCTCTAGGTCCTTGATCATAGTCAGACCGTGATCATGGACGGACTGCCCTTCGCGCATCTTTGCCTTGAAGAGCCTCTTGGACACTTCAAAACGAGCTGTGCGACTCTGCTCACCATACAACTCTTGTAGGTGTGCTAGTATGTCCCTAGCAGTCTTCATATTCTCATGCTGGCATTGGAGTTCATTGGACGTGGATGCCATGATATAGCACTTGACTCTGATGTCATCATCCGTCCACTTTTGATGCGTCACACGCTGATCATCAGTAGGACGTGCTGGTAGTCTAGGGATATCATTTTCGAGTATGTAGCCCAGTTTCTCACAGTTCAAAACAATTTTGAGGTTTCTTAGCCAGTCCTTGTTATTGGTTCCAGTCAATCGGTTGGTCTCAAGAATACGGGTCAAAGGGTTTGAGGCTCACATTATGATCTGCAGAGAGTAAAGATTCTAGTTAGACTTTTGTACTTGATCCTTAATATATTCTAAGGTCTTTTAGAACAAATGTACCTCCCACTATTTTCTCGAATCCCTTACACTCTTCTGGTAAGAAAACGGAAATCCGACGCGACTAGGGTTTCTAGTAGGTACTGCGGTCTCACCAATCTTCATGGCACCTCACCTAACAGTTATTGGTGACACATAGATGGATGAGTGTACAACTCTTGTACAATGCTTCTCAAGCATGTTGCAGTGCAACTTGGTCTCTAAGCCATGAAGACCTCACCTAACAGTTATTGGTCCCATTTCTTAGTTAAGTCATACCCACCATATAACTGTAGAAATAAAGTCGTCATTGGGTCCTCACCTAACAGTTATTGGTGCCCAACCCCACCTTTACCCTACAACATCTCATGTCTATAGAGAGGTCCAGCCCCCCGATGCAACATGCCCACTGTATCCAGCCGAGACAAATAAACATCAGAAAGACCTTAGCAGCTCTACTACAGTGGAAGACCTATTGACTTAATATTGGTTAATCAAGTCTTAGTGTTTGCAACTTGAGCTCTTCATAAGAGGTAATCGAACAATTGGCTAGGTAAGTAGGTGGGACGCTCCCCTTACTCAGAGAGTAAGGTCCTAATTAAGTAACCACCTTTCATGCTTTCCTAGACACCAATTAGATCAATTAATCTAATATGACTCGCTCATGTTGGTTCACTCTCGACTTGATTGAGGAGGTTTTAATTTAGGTCTCAATTGGGTTTGCTACATCACATGTAAACCTATCTACCCCGCTCTCATTCACATCACATGCAAACGGCACATCACAGGCAGTTATAATCGCAGCATCAAGTAAAACCAAATTTTAAATAGGTGATGATCATGGATTCTAATTAGGTCATATTACAAGCACATGTACGTCAATCGATCAATTGGTCTTCAACTCTTGAATTGGTTCCCAGCCTCCTTGATTCGATCCTTGATCAACTCTTGATCCCATCGCCATCAACCGCTTAGATCGCCGTTCATCTCATGCCTTGTCTTCAACTTGATCATTCACGTACATCACATCACAGAAATACAACCAGATGTAAAATAAAAATAATAATAAATTACATCCCCTTTTAAGAGGCATGCAGGCCTCTCAAAACATTAAATAAGATGCATGCAAGCATCTGAAAAATCACATGACATTACAGATCACATCGCAGGTCATTACATTTGATACCAAAAGGGTTTGAATCCTATGATCATCACCACATGCAGCAATTATAATTTTCAGATCTGAAATCTAATTGATTATCTCATGATATAGGTTGCTGATCATGCTAATCATGATTCTAAACTTTGTAATCCTATTAACAATGCAAGTAGAATCATCTTTTTATCACATAAAAATCAGCATGCAAAAATCAGCACCCTAGAAAAAATCTGCATGCAGAAAATTTTCAGCATGCATAATCATTTAAATTTCAGATCTAATAAGCCTATTAATAATTAATCCTTACCTTAATCTACGATGCCTAGGCTCTGATACCAGTGTTAGGAACCCGCCCATACCGCAGAAAAATTTCAAAAATTCAGATGCAGCGGAAGAGGCATGCGCGGGATCAACCGTTCATCGCATGAACGTTGTTTAAAACCGTTCATAGATAGATAAGGATTAAAAACTTTTAAATAACATTAGAAGATCAGATCTTCACCTTGTGCGGGTAGATGATCACCGCAAACTGATGATCGTGGTTTTGGATTAAGATTCACTTGAACCCGTTCAAGTGCCCGGCCTCTATGGGTATCCACACGAAGCAAGAACCGATCAAGCTTCTTTGTCTCCCCGAGGTGCTAGCTCCCTTGCAGAGACAACTTTTAATGGCTGATCTCCTCTCTTTCTTTCAACTCTTGAATGTGCTTGAGAGGAGGAAGAAGAAGGATGAAGAATAGTAAAGGAACAAAACCCCTGCAGCCTTCTTTCTTTTCCTTGTGTTGGAAGGAGGAAGGGAGGATGAAGAGGCCACTTTTCTTTTTCTTCCTTTGCTTGCGGCTGAACCAAGGAAAGGGGAGGAGAGGGGGCCACGAATTGGAGAGGGAGAGGGCTTCAATGATGCCCTAGGTCAGAGCTCCTTGATAAACTTCCAAGAGGGGCGCCGACCCCTCTTCTTTGCCGCACCAAGCAAGTAAAAGGAGGAGGGGCGTGTGCCCCTCCTTCATGGTTAACCTAATACTCCTTTAAGGAGGATTAGGAAGGTCACTCATGGTTAGGTCCTAATCTAATTAGGCTTGGACCAAGGGTGAACCAATTTGGGTTTAATCTGGGTAAGTCCTAATCCAATTAGAACTTAATGAACCATGACTCAATTGAACCCTTCAATCCTAATCCAATTAGGAGTCTTGTTGATTCATTAGATTAATAATTAATTAGGACTTAAGAAATCCTAATCCAATTAGGACTTATTTAATTTTGGTCCTTATCCAATTAGGACTCTGATAGGATTTTCAGTCCTAATCCAATTAGGACTCTAGGAATCCTACTCTAAGTAGGAATTCTAGTCCTACTCCAAATAGAATTTCCAGTCCTAATCCAATTAGAACTCTAGGAATCCTATTCCAAGTAAGAATCCCAGTCCTACTCCAAATAGGATTCCCAGTCCTAATCCAATTAGGACTCTAGAAATCCTATTCCAAGTAGGAATCGTATTTAAGTCCAATTAATTAATTTTCTTTGTTCCTTCTTCAACTGTTTATCAATCGAATTGATTACTTGTGATTCCTAATCACGATTCAACCATCGGATCGGTCAGTGCTTCTAATGTGTGTGACCCCATAGGTTCTATTCTGACTAGTAGTGAGATATAATGTGATCTCTATCACAATACCATTGAAAACTCTTTTTAATGGGTTGGAACGATTCCAACTCTACTCATCAGGATTTATCGATCATCGAGATAATCCCTATGAGTCCCACCATCCACCAGTGACATCTAGCAGCATGTAGTGGCTACCCAGCAGAATAGAATGATGAACATCTAGGTGCAGTTATCATGTGATACAGTCCTTCTATCGTGGATCCCTACAAGACGGAGGTCATGGATAACTCGTCAAACCCCTTCGTCTGTCATATGTCAAGATTTATTCAACTTAAGTTCGAGGGCAGAGAACTCTTTCTCCACTATGTAATCTGCCCCGGCCGAGGTCTTACAAACTCAGTCTTATAAATCACATAGGATCTCTCCTTATCTATCAAGGTCGATAGATTCCTTATAGGTGCATACCCTACTCCTACAGTGAACCTACTGCAGCCAATCTACACTGCATGGACCCATATGGCTGGAGACCATGTATATGTGCAGTCAAACTACAATAACCTCACTGTGAGTAGCCGAAGCATCGCAGGTCAAAGGACCAGTCACACTACTGCAGCATCAAGCAAGTCACTGACGAGTGGATAGACATCCACGTGACTTCTTGTCTTGGTCACGCTCAGTACCCTTGTTCTCTAACAAGCACCTGCACTATTACTTCAGTGTCTCCACACCGTGGACTCGAGTCTCGTCCATCCATAGAAAAAGTAATGTGTGCACTGATCTTATCGGATCGATCACCGTCCTCGTGATGATCTATCGATCAGGAGCGTTTAGAAATTAATCACTAATGATACATGGCTCAAATTCTCAACTCTTGAGAATATGCATCATCATTTTATTAATTTCTTGGACGATTCATAGACACAATAACAATATGAATAAAAAAAATGTCTTTCATTTATTCAATAATAAATAGTCAAGTACAAAATTATGTCCCTAGAATTAACAATGTGTCAGCCAGATTGGCTTCTAGGGCATACATCTAACATCATCATCCCAGAAACTTCTATGAGTGTGACCCTATAGGTTCAAACGTAAGCCGGTAGTATAGGAACGACTTCTTATACTAATCGATGTGACCATCTAGCAATGGTACCTGACGGCCGGATAGGCCGAATATACGCAAAGCAAATATCCTGGAACCCTAGACTATGGTTACCGTATAATTCATCCCTTTGACTCCTAATGTCAGGATGACTTTAGAGTTCTGTCAACTCTGTAATCAGTACATCCATTCTGTGATCAACTTTAGGAATCCCGTGACTCCTCACAAGGATAACCCAGGTCTAGGTTTTGCTAAATTGAATACAAGGCATTATCTCCTGTTTTCAGGAGGAGTCAATTCCATCTTGACTCATGTACCGACTTTGCAAGTTCTTGACTGCACCCAGTGACCTTCCATCCTAGAATTAGAAATTCTGCTAGTTCGGTACCAAAGTAAAGTGAGTTGCTTGCTAATCATCGTAGTGATCTTATATCTGAGGGACACTTATACCCATATCCACTCGAAACTTCTCTTGACAGTAGAGTGTTCTGGAATTGGTCACGTTCAGTGAAATGTACTCCTACACTTCACATGTGTGACATATCAGTGTCTCCACACTCTTTAGTTAAGAGGACAACCAACGTATATGTTACACAATGACCTAAACTCGATAATGATGTCGTCCTATTAGCAGCATATCATTCGGTCGTGAACTGGTTTAAGGACTCACATCCTCTATTGAGTTGACTCCCTCCACAGTAGCAGTGTCTGTCATGGTAACCGAAGTCAAGGAGGAGCTATCCAGTCTGAGGAGTCTAGTTCAGGGTCAGTATATGAGACTCTCTGAAATTCAGGAAGCTACCAAACAAATGCAAGACTCAGTGAGGTCCGAGCTACTAAGCCTGAATCAAGGAGCAGAAAGGGTTGCAAACGCAGTGATAGACAAGCTTGATATAATCAACGAAAGCATAACCCAACTGACCCAGACTCAAGCTACGACTACTTCAAAAATAATTGCGCAATTGGGGAATCTCTCTGAAGGAGTTAGCTTGGTTTTTCAGTGTCAACGAAGAAATCTAGGAGCTTCATCTTCTACTTTTAGACGTCCTTAGACTTGTATTTTGTTTTTATTATCATTTAAAGCCCTTTTGGGACTTTCAATCATTGTACTCAAATTTTGTAATACTTACAATGAGTTGAAGTCTTTTTCTAAAAACTTGTGTAAATTATGCTTTCTGTGTTATGAGTATTGTGTTATGAGCATTGTCTATATTGATTCTTTGATACTTCACCATTTTGCTATGATGACATACATACATTGTATGTAAAGGGAATCACTAAACAAGAAAAACAATAAAATTTTTTAAGGAAAATGTGATTTGTGCTTAGTGGATTCGATACCTCGAGGCTCATTATCTCTCTGTTGGGGCTCCTCAAGGAGTAATATCTAAAATCTATTCAAAGGATATTCGGAGATTAGTTGAATCATATTCAAGAACAAATTGTCATATTTTTCCTTCTATAATTAAGAACTTAAGCTCAAGTTTAAAACATTAAAAGAAAATTCAGAAAACTTGAGCAAAATTCAAACAAAATTGAATGCACATACTGAGGGGGAGAATCTAAAATTCTAAGAAAGTAAATTCATTAAAGACATATAAGCCAAACAATTGATTGCATGATTTGAAGGCTTATATAATTCCAAATGAAAGGGGGAGCTTTAATTTCAAAGTATAATGACTCATACATTTCAATTTTGGATACACTAAATGACTAGACATTTGAATTCATTTCAAAACTTTATCTATAAATCATTCTTTGAATGGGTAATTCACTTTACAAATACTCAATATTTTGTCATCATCAAAAAGGAAGAGATTGTGAAGTAATTGAGTATTCCCTAATTGATTCTGATGAGCACAAAGCATTTTGAGTATATCTTATCTTGTACTAATGAATTCAATCTAGTGTTTCAGGCAAATATGTGTGAATTTCTGTTTAAGTGCCTTGAGCTTTTGTTCAAAGTAATTTGGCTAAGTGTTGGACTCAATTTGAACCAAAGTCTGCATCACGAGTCGACTCCAAAACTTTGCGAGTCGATTCCGGGTGGTTTAACATTTCTAGCACAAGCTCGAGTCGACTCCGACTGAGAACAGACAGAAAGACCGAATGATGGTTTTCAGACCCTGTCAGTGAGTCGACTCCTGAAGGTTTTGAGTCGACTCCGATGCTTGGCGAGTCGACTCCAGATGGTCCTGAGTCGACTCCAAAGGGTAACAGACAGAATGATGGATTTTAGATCCTGTTACCGAGTTGACTCCACAAGATTGCGAGTCGACTTCGATTCTTGGCGAGTCGACTCCCAGTATGTCCGAGTCAACTTCCAGAGGAAAGCAGTCTGAAAAGGCAGAGACTCACTTTCGGAGACCCTGTGAACGAGTCGACTCCAAGTGTTGCAGAGTCGACCCCCAAGATAGTCGAGTCGACTCTAGTAAGGTCCGAGTCGACTCTGAGGTAGATCAGTTCAAAAGATAGAGAATCAGTCCTTGCGGTCTCTGAGAATGAGACGTCTTTTGAAGATCTCGAGTTGCCTCTCAAGTTGACCGAGTCGACTCCAAGTAAACTCGAGTCGACTCGAGGAAGAAAAACAGAAAGTTGAGTTTCTGAAATCCTAAGAACGAGCCGACTCCTAAGTGCCCGAGTTGTCTCCAGCTGTTGGCGAGTCGACTCCAGTTTGGTCCAAGTCGACCCCAAGATGAGGGATGCACTTTAATTCAAATCTGGAACAACGAGTGAGTCGTCTCCAGTAAAGCACGAGTCAACTCCAGTAACAGCCGAGTCGACTCCAGATCGCACGAGTCGACTCCGATCCCAATAGATACATTGTCAGAATGTGCAGACGGAACAGAACGGCTCCAAATCTCTCCCTAACGGCTAATTTTCAAAAGGAACCACTTAAATAGCCAGAGTGAACAGTAGTAGACAACAAGAGAGCTATTCCATCTAAGTATTAAAGCATTTCAACCACCAAGAGCTTCCGTTAAGTAAATCTAAGAAAAAGAAGGAAAAAGTGCATTCAACTCAAACCGAAAAGTGCTTCTTTCGTATTCAAGGCTCTACTACTGTCCTCCATCATTCGACATATTCAAAAGGAGACTCAGAAATCGAGAAGCCCCCACTTCTTCATCTAAAATCTGTTTGAGGGCTTCTAACTCAACTTTGTTTATATTGTCTCACACTTGTTTTTTAGAAGCTTTCTTTGAGAACTTTTAAACTCTTATTTTGTATACTTGATTCAATTAGGGAATTGAATCAAGGGTTGTAAGGTTTGTTTGTGAGCCAAAGATAAAACCAACGGTGTAAGATTGTGGTTGGTGAACTGAAAAAAACCAACTAGGTTTGATTGTGAATCCCGAAAAACAATCGGATGGTTCTAGTCAGTGAGCCTGTCAAAACCGACCGAGTTCATTGTGACTTCGTGAAAACAACAAGTTGGGTTGTCAGCTTGTAAAACAACCGGCTGTAATCCTAGAGATTATAGTGAACTCCCAAGTGCGGCTTGGAGAGTGGACGTAGAAGCAAGAGTTGGCTCCGAACCACTATAAATCTTTCTGTGTTTGTATCGCACCTTGTCTCTTTCACTCTCTTCAATCATTGCATCTAGTGATCTAATTAATTCACTTGCAATTTAATTAGTTAATCACTCACCTTCTTTTTAATTGAGCAATAATTAATTAAAACCCAATTCACACCCCTCTTGGGTTATTTTCTTAGGCAACAAGTGGTATCAGAGCAGGTGCTCTAATATCGATTGGTGTTCCAATCCTTAAAAAGAGTAAAAGATTCAGATGACAACCCCTTTTGGTGAAAGTGAATCCCAGGTTCTTCGATGTTAAGCGTGCTGAATTTTTTTTTTTAAAACCATGGCTGAACCTGATTGGGTTGCCTACGTACCCCTTCATAAGGGGGATCATGTCATATGTAGTTCTTTTTAAGTTTTAAAAATGCAGCGAAAAAAACCGAATCAAACAATTTAATTCATGCATGCTTACAAGATCAAATCTAAAAATCAGCACCTTAAGAACACATAGGATTATGCCGGAATCGTTTAAACAATTATATGCTAAAACTTTCATGCATGATTAACTATCAGATATGAAACTTAAGAACTCTATTTCAATTAATCTCTGAATATCCATCGAATGGATTCGGGAGATATCTCTGTGAGGAGCCCCAAAAGAGGGTAAAACCTCGGAGAATCGGACCTAGATCTTGACACCATAATAAATAATTAATGCTAGATTAATACCTTTTATGATGGATGAAAGTTGTGGATCTGATTCTTGACTTCGCAGCCACGCACACGAATGGCCTCTATGAGAAGTACACGCGAAGTTTCTGAAGAGATCCAATCCTGCGTAAGTGCTAGTTTGCGCAGAATTTCTTGAGGCTGAAATTTGATCTTCCCAACGCAATCAACTTTTGATCCGCCTTCTTGGAAGAACTTGGAGGAAAGGTTTAGAGAGTTTGAAGAGGACTTAGATCTGATCTAAAGACTCTTATGATTAGGCTGAAGGGTTTTAGCATGTTATAATGCGCAGCGGAAGCTAGGAATTTTAAAAATTTCTTGATAAAGTTCCTTAACATAAAACCCTTATAAGCCAAGATCACCTTAATGGAAGCAATCAAATAATATAATATAAATACAGAAATAGAAGAATACCTCTAACGCTAATCCAATATGCAGAATTTTCACTAGGTGCCCAAGTGTTCACCCTCCAACGTTGATCCACACGAAAACTTGATTTAAGTCTTAAGCTCCAAAGACTTTGATCCTTAATGCAGAATTCTTAAAGAACTCTAATGGCTTGCTTTCCTTTCTTTCTATTTTTCTTTAACCTTCTAAAATCACTTCTAATCCTTTTCTCCTAAAGAAGACCACCTTGTCTTGGCTTAGGACACACTAGAAGCAATGCTAGAAAGAAAGAAACTAATGTAAGAAAGAAAGAAAAGAGGAGTGGGGTGGAGTTGGAATGATGAAACCCATGGAGTGCTAGCCTATTTATAATAGGTGTAGGGATGCATCTCCAAGGGATGCATCCCATCCACACATCCTTTCATGAAAGGACATCATCTAAGGGCCATATCAAATAAGAGGAGGTGCAGATCAAGTGAAGAGGTGTATCAAATGATATGTCCTTTCATGTGGTGCCATATTTTGACCAAGTCAACATCACATGCTAATCACATGTCCATCACGCCTCACCTCTTGATCTTTCATGATGATGATCCAAGGGCTCCAATGCAAGGCGCCATTTACTTGACCCATTATGTCTTCATCCAATGATGGGATTAAGATCCAATGGTCAATTATGATAGCCATCCTCTAACCCAATCCAATTGGGTTAAACCAACTCTCCATTATGTCTTCATCCAACGGTAGATCAAGATCTAACGGTCTAGATTGAATGATTTATTAAGTCTAATCCAATTAGACTCAAACCAAGCCAATTAGGTGCCAACTCTTGGCTAACCCATATTAGAAGATGATCTAATCAAATTAGATCAATTAAGAATCAGATTCGAATCCAATTCGAATCAAGAGCTAAGGGTTTGCAACACCTGCTAGGATGTCTATCTTGCAAACATGATCTAATCCAATTAGACCCTTAATAAGTTTTCTTGTGTGTGACCCATTGGGTTCCATACTTAGCCAGCAATAGGTGTGAGTGCAAGTTGACCCAACTTGATTAGAACTCTTCTAATCGATTTAAGTCCAAACTGCGCGAACCCAAACTTAACAATTAGAATCCTTTCTAATTGGTGATCGAATTAAACTCTTTAATTCGATCAAACCTATAAGACAAGATTGACGTCTAGCAACGTGTCATGTCTACCCGAAAAATATGGAATTTGGTGGAAATACCAAAAATACCCTTCAGTGGCAAGTTACCGTGCAATTCAATCCTTTAATCAAACTGCATCCCGAATATGTATATGAGTATGAATATATATCAAACTCAATTTTATATTCATATATTTCTCAATCTTCTAATGATAATTCGAATAATGAAATATTAGAAACTCTTTCTAATTTTCATTGTGCTTTGATCAAAGACTTTCTGAATTATCATATGATTAGAATAAATAGGATGCGATCTTCTCTTACTAGAAGTGATTAATTCCTTGTTGACCTACTCATAACCTTCGTACACATTTCACCATATCCAGAAGACCTTGTACATAACTTATTGTCATGAATGAGTGAAAACCAAAATATGGATTTATGTGCACAAGATACTATGGTGATCTCAGGTCGAAGGATCAGTTGCACAACTCCCACTAAGAGAATCATCTTTTGACATGTAAGTAAGACTTCATAAGATTTCTCTTTGTAGGTCAATTCAGTGAACTCATTTCTCTAATGAGCACCCACATCTTTGTATTAGTGTCTCCACACAAGTGATTGTGAGATCAATCACCCTCTGCATCGAGCATACATAAGATGTGCCAGTCTTTCCGGTAAACATTGATCCTCGACTCAATGTACCAATGACTGGAAATATTTAAGATTAGGATTTTAAGATTTTAGGTCTCACTAGTATGATCTCATCATAGCCTCAAAATTATTGTCTTAATCTAAGAGGTTCATCACAAATATAATCAACAGCATATGATGAAACACAATGCCTTTATTTATATTAAATGTCATGTACATGATTTGGAAAATCAAAAGAAAATCCTTCACAATACATATTGCGATTGGCTTGTAGGGCATCTACTCTTTCAATCTCCCACTTGCACTAAAGTCAATCGCTCTTATATTTCATCCCCATACAATCGAGGTGGCGATCGAACTGCTGTTGTGGTAGAGCTTTAGTGAACGGGTCTGCTAAGTTGTTCTTTGTGTCTACTCGTTCAATGACTATGTCTTGTCTCTCGACGATCTCTCGAACGAGGTGGAAGCGTCTTAGAATGTGCTTGGATTTGTGATGAGATCTTGGTTCCTTTGCTTGAGCAACAGCTCCAGTATTGTCACAATAAACTGGAACTGGTCCAGCAATCTCAGGAACTACTCCCAACTCAGCGATGAACTTCTTCATCCAGACAGCTTCCTTAGCGGCTTCACTTACAGCGATGTATTCTGCCTCAGTAGTTGAGTCAGCTACAGTTTGCTGCTTGGAACTCTTCCAGCTCACTGCACCACCATTTAGGGTAAAGACATACCCTGAAGTGGACTTGCTATCATCTGGGTCTGATTGAAAACTAGAATCAGAAAATCCTTCTAGTTTCAACTCAGATCCTCCATAAACTAGAAAAATATCTTTAGTCCTTCTTAAGTACTTAAGAATATTTTTCACAGCTATCCAATGATTTTCTCCTGGATCAGCCTGGAATCTGCTTGTTATGCCTAAGGCATAAGCAACATCAGGCCTAGTACATAGCATAGCATACATAATTGATCCTACTGCCGAAGCATAGGGAATAGAATTCATTCTATTCCTCTCTTCAGATGTCTTAGGAGACATCTTCTTAGAGAGACGTATGCCATGACTCATAGGTAAGTAACCTCTTTTACTTCCTTCCATGCTGAATCTTTTCAGCACACGATCTATGTACTTAGATTGGGACAAGCCTAGCATCCTTTTAGATCTATCCCTATAGATCTTTATACTAAGTATATAGGATGCTTCTCCCAAGTCTTTCATGGAAAAGCTTTTTGATAGCCAAGTCTTGACCGATTGTAACATTGGAATATCATTTTCAATGATTAGTATGTCATCTACATACAATATTAAGAAGACAACGGCACTCCCACTAGTCTTCTTGTACACACATGGTTCATCCACATTTTTGATAAAACCAAACTCTTTGACTGTTGTATCAAAACGGATGTTCCAACTCCTCGATGTTTGCTTTAATCCATAAATGGATCTCTTAAGCTTGCATACTTGATTTGCTCTCCCACTTGAGCCAAATCCTTCTGGCTGTGTCATGTAAACCTCTTCCTCAAGATAACCATTAAGGAAGGTGGTTTTGACATCCATCTGCCAAATTTCATAATCATAGTATGCAGCTATTGCAAGCAAAATCCGAATAGATTTAAGCATGGCAACTAGTGAAAAAGTTTCATCATAGTCAATTCCTTGCTTTTGCCTGAAACCTTTTGCCACCAATCTAGCCTTGTAGGTTTCTACTTGGCCATCTGCTCCAATCTTCTTCTTATAGACCCATTTGCAACCTATAGGGTTTACATCTTCTGGTGCATCAACCAAAGTCCATACATGGTTGGTATACATAGAGTCTATTTCGGATTTCATAGCTTCTAACCATTTGTTAGAGTCATTACTCATGATAGCTTCCGAATAGGTCAGAGGATCATCATTTTCGACGATGTGGGCTTCATCATTCTCAATGATAAACCCATATCTCTTAGGTGCATTTCGCACTCTATCTGACCTTTGGAGAGGAGATGTGTGTTGTGGTTGTACTTCATCAACGGGTACATCTGGTTGAAGAATTTCTTGTGTTTCTATTTGTAGGTCTTGAACTTCATTAAGTTCAATTCTTCTTTTACTGCCCTTTTCTAAGATAAACTCTTTTTCTAAGAAAGTGGCATGCCTACTAACAAATACCTTTTGTTCAGTAGGGTGATAGAAGAGATATCCAATACTTTCTTTGAAATAACCTATAAATGTACATTTATCTGATCTAGCATTTAGCTTATGTCCAAAATTTCTTTTGACATATGCTTGGCAGCCCCATACTTTAAAATATTTAAGATTGGGCTTTCTACCTCTCCATATCTCATATGGAGTACTAGATACAGATTTTGAAGGTATCCTATTTAGCACATATGTAGCAGTTTCTAAAGCATAACCCCAGAAGGAAATAGGAAGATCTGTAAAGCACATCATAGACCTTACCATATCTAATAGAGTACGATTCCTCCGTTCAGCTACACCATTTAGTTGTGGCGTATACGGAGGTGTCCATTCAGAGAGAATGCCCTTTTCTTTAAGATGATTTAAAAATTCACTAGAAAGGTATTCACCTCCTCGATCAGATCGAAGGATTTTAATACACTTTCCGGTTTGTTTTTCAACCATACTTTGATACTCTTTAAACTTATCAAAGGCTTCGTATTTATGTTTCATAAGATACACAAATCCAAACCTTGATAAATCATCAGTGAATGTGATGAAGTAAGAGTATCCACCTCTAGCTGGAGTTGTCATAGGACCACATACATCTGTATGTATAAGTCCTAATAACTCACTTGCCCTTTCTCCATGTCCAGTGAATGGAGACTTGGTCATTTTTCCCATAAGACAAGATTCACAAGTTCCTAATGATTCATAATCATAAGGATCAAAGAACTCTTCTTTGTATAACTTGTTGATTCTTGATTCACTTATGTGACCAAGTCGGCAATGCCAAAGGAGGGTATTATTCACTTCCTCTCTCTTTCTTTTATTACTTTTATTAATATGAAAGACATTGTCATTAAGTAATAAAACTAAAAGACCATTTTTCATAATGCCATTGCAAAGATGCTTATTAGAAAAATAAATAGAGCAACCATTGCCCTTTCCATTAATTTCAAAACCTTTCTTTAACAACAAAGGAATGAAAATTACATTTCTAATAATTTTGGGCATATAATAACAATCTTCTAATTGTAGGAGCTTTTTCGAAGGCAATTCCAAGTTGTAGGTTCCAACAGCTTCAGCCTAGATGGACTCTCCTCCAGCGCCATACAGCTCGAAGTCACCTTTCTTCAAAATTTTAATTTTCTGTAGTCCATGCAAAGATTTGCAAATGTGAAAACCACAGCCGGTATCCAATACCCATGAATTTGAATTTGAAGAACTTAATGACAAGTTGGCATGTAACATAAACATACCTTTTGATGCAACTCTTGCATCGGTCTTCATACTTGCAAGAAAACTCTTGCAATTCCTTTTCCAGTGGCCAGCTTTGCCGCAATGAAAACAAGTACTTGATCCGGAGTTTTTTTTTCCTTTTTTCTTTTTGATGCTACTCTTGGGGTTCAATCGTTTCTTAGAACCCTTATTTCCCGATTTCCTCATAGAGGTGCTATTTATAAGAAGGAGTGGACCTTTATCCTTCTTAATATGCCCTTCAGCTGTTTTGAGCATATTTAACAGCTCAGGCAGGGAGGTGTTCAGCTTGTTCATGTGAAAATTCACAACAAACTGAGAGAATGAATCAGGCAGTGATTGCAGGATCAAATCCTGACTGAGCTCACTATCCATAGCAAAACCTAATTGACTTAATCTGGTGATCAAGTCTATAACCATAAGAACATGGTTTTGCACTGGAGTTCCTTCATTCATTCTAGCACGGAACAACTGCTTAGATATCTCATACCTAGCAGTCCTGCTTTGTTCTCCATACAACTGACTGAGAAGTATGGATTGAGTGTCCATGCCTTCATGTTGCCTCTGTAATTCATTGTTCATAGAGGCAAGTATGATACATTTGACAGTCACACTGTCATTTTTCCACATCTTATGTGTGGCAACCTCCTCTTCTGCAGCATCATCCCCTAGATCTCCAAGATCAGGGGTTTCAAGTATATAGGAAATTTTCTCCTGAGTGAGTACTATCTTTAAATTTCTCAACCAGTCCACATAGTTTGGTCCGGTCAACTTGTTGGCATCTAAGATGCCTCTTAGTGAAAGTGAAGAAGCCATTTAATAATTCTACATATGCAAGAACAAAACTAATATAAGCAGACCAATCATGATGACATGTTTGCAACTAGATAAGGACTTTAATCTAATTTGTCTCCTACTATTTTTATCGAATATCATAGCCCTCTCCTATGATAAATGTGAAAATATATTTTTCTTAGTAGGGTTGAGATCCTAATTCATCATAAAAAGTCTTGTGTTTACACAACAAACTCTTATGAGTTCAAAGGTAGGAAACTCTTTCCAATTGCATCTCATGCAATTCTCAACTTTATCTTGTCCTCTTAAAATACTTATTGCCTTGTGTTAGCACAACAAACAATAATATTTTAGTTAAGTCAAACCCTTCATTTCCATATAGTCATATTCGAATAATATTGCCCTTGTGGTTGCACAACAAGGCAATATATATTAAAATATGCCATAAGCATCTTAATGCACCTAGACAGTATAACATCAGTCCCCATTGCAAGTCTTGTGTTAGCACAACAAACTAGCATGGATCTTGACATAATAATATCGAGGCATGAAGGAAGGCTATCAATAGTGTTATATCAAAATTAAGCTTATCCATAATAGGCAATCAAACAATTGGCCAGGTAAGCAGGTGGGAGGCTCCCCTTACTCAGAGAGTAAGGTCCTAATTAAGTAACCACCTTTAGTGCTTTCCTTAGACACCAATTAGATTAATTGTTCTAGAATGGGTTAGCTCAAAGTTTTTCAACACTATGACTTAATATAATTTTTATTGAGGGCTTACTAGTCTCTAGCACATTCTTTAATTGTAACATACATTTAACATGTCTAAAATAAACTATTATGCATCATGGCTATCTCATAGCATGTATAAATCATAAGCAATTAATTAACATGCTTCAACATATTTTCATATGAAAAATTTCATATCATGATATTTTATTACATAACATATCATATATTAATCATACATTTCAGCATTTCTCTAAGCATATGACATTACTATCTCATAGTAAATTAATAATCATACATCATACATAATTATTTGATTGAACCAATTAAGGATGGCTCTGATACCACTGAAGGGTTTTAGCATGTTATAATGCGCAGCGGAAGCTAGGAATTTTAAAAATTTCTTGATAAAGTTCCTTAACATAAAACCCTTATAAGCCAAGATCACCTTAATGGAAGCAATCAAATAATATAATATAAATACAGAAATAGAAGAATACCTCTAACGCTAATCCAATATGCAGAATTTCCACTAGATGCCCAAGTGTTCACCCTCCAATGTTGATCCACACGGAAACTTGATTTAAGTCTTAAGCTCCAAAGACTTTGATCCTTAATGCAGAATTCTTAAAGAACTCTAATGGCTTGCTTTCCTTTCTTTCTATTTTTTTTTAACCTTCTAAAATCACTTCTAATCCTTTTCTCCTAAAGAAGACCACCTTGTCTTGGCTTAGGACACACTAGAAGCAATGCTAGAAAGAAAGAAACTAATGTAAGAAAGAAAGAAAAGAGGAGTGGGGTGGAGTTGGAATGATGAAACCCATGGAGTGCTAGCCTATTTATAATAGGTGTAGGGATGCATCCCATCCACACATCCTTTCATGAAAGGACATCATCTAAGGGCCATATCAAATAAGAGGAGGTGCAGATCAAGTGAAGAGGTGTATCAAATGATATGTCCTTTCATGTGGTGCCATATTTTGACCAAGTCAACATCACATGCTAATCACATGTCCATCACGCCTCACCTCTTGATCTTTCATGATGATGATCCAAGGGCTCCAATGCAAGGCGCCATTTACTTGACCCATTATGTCTTCATCCAATGATGGGATTAAGATCCAACGGTCAATTATGATAGCCATTCTCTAACCCAATCCAATTGGGTTAAACCAACTCTCCATTATGTCTTCATCCAACGGTAGATCAAGATCTAACGGTCTAGATTGAATGATTTATTAAATCTAATCCAATTAGACTCAAACCAAGCCAATTAGGTGCCAACTCTTGGCTAACCCATATTAGAAGATGATCTAATCAAATTAGATCAATTAAGAATCAGATTCGAATCCAATTCGAATCAAGAGCTAAGGATTTGCAACACCTGCTAGGATGTCTATCTTGCAAACATGATCTAATCCAATTAGACCCTTAATAAGTTTTCTTGTGTGTGACCCATTGGGTTCCATACTTAGCCAGCAATAGGTGTGAGTGCAAGTTGACCCAACTTGATTAGAACTCTTCTAATCGATTTAAGTCCAAACTGCGCGAACCCAAACTTAACAATTAGAATCCTTTCTAATTGGTGATCGAATTAAACTCTTTAATTCGATCAAACCTATAAGACAAGATTGACGTCTAGCAACGTGTCATGTCTACCCGAAAAATATGGAATTTGGTAGAAATACCAAAAATACCCTTCAGTGGCAAGTTACCGTGCAATTCAATCCTTTAATCAAACTGCATCCCGAATATGTATATGAGTATGAATATATGTCAAACTCAATTTTATATTCATATATTTCTCAATCTTCTAATGATAATTCGAATAATGAAATATTAGAAACTCTTTCTAATTTTCATTGTGCTTTGATCAAAGACTTTCTGAATTATCATATGATTAGAATAAATAGGATGCGATCTTCTCTTACTAGAAGTGATTAATTCCTTGTTGACCTACTCATAACCTTCGTACACATTCCACCATATCCAGAAGACCTCGTACATAACTTATTGTCATGAATGAGTGAAAACCAAAATATGGATTTATGTGCACAAGATACTATGGTGATCTCAGGTCGAAGGATCAGTTGCACAACTCCCACTAAGAGAATCATCTTTTGACATGTAAGTAAGACTTCATAAGATTTCTCTTTGTAGGTCAATTCAGTGAACTCATTTCTCTAATGAGCACCCACATCTTTGTATTAGTGTCTCCACACAAGTGATTGTGAGATCAATCACCCTCTGCATCGAGCATACATAAGATGTGCCAGTCTTTCCGGTAAACATTGATCCTCGACTCAATGTACCAATGACTGGAAATATTTAAGATTAGGATTTTAAGATTTTAGGTCTCACTAGTATGATCTCATCATAGCCTCAAAATCATTGTCTTAATCTAAGAGGTTCATCACAAATATAATCAACAGCATATGATGAAACACAATGCCTTTATTTATATTAAATGTCATGTACATGATTTGGAAAATCAAAAGAAAATCCTTCACAATACATATTGCGATTGGCTTGTAGGGCATCTACTCTTTCATAGGGACCCCTAACACTAATGGCGTGATGGACTTAGAGGAGGAAGAAGTCGGCTAGATTGAATGCAGAATTTTTCCATGCATGAACTAGGGTTCCTCTCTTTTCTTTTTCCTTTTTTTTCTTCTTTTATCTCTCTTTTTTTTGAATACGACCACCAGCTGATGGAGGTCCTTTTAATGTTGCTATCCCCTCTAACTTCATGCCAACCATCCCATATTTGAGGAGGATTTTGTGGGGTTTTGAATTTTGAATTCAAAATTCAAGTTCATACGCCATTACATGATGAAGCTTGATTTAATCTAAACCATTCATCATGTTGCCACTTTCGTCTTTCAATTTTGAAATTTTCATGCCCCCAATCAGATTAGAGGGTCACGTGGTGATTAAATTCGAAATTCAAGCTTAATTAGAAGTGAGATAAAGATAAGGATGACATATGCCATGAAGAGAGAGAATTTGATCTTATCCAATTCTTTTCATGAATTTATCTCTCCATGTCACCCCATCTGATGATGAAAGAGGTCCATAATGTTGCCAAATGTCCCATGGCGCCATTAAATAAATTAAATTAATTTTTAATCATATTAAAAATTAATTTATGGCGCCATGCATGGATATGTGACAAGTGGATTTCAAGATTCGAACAGTTTCAGATCAAACCCATTTAATTAATTAAATCCTAACAATTAGAATGATCCAATTACCATGGGTTGAACCTAATCCAATTAGGTCATTCCCTAAGCACAAATTTAATCTAATTTAATTTGGTCAACCTAAGTCCTCTTGATTCAAACCTAATCCAATCAGGTCAAAAATCCTAATTAAGCCTAGAATTGAATCTAATTCAATTTGCCTCATCCTTAGTCTAATTACTCAATCCAATTGAGTTCATTAGCAAACTAATTACTAATTAATCCTCTGATAATTACTTTAATTATTTTATATGATAATTTACCAATCGAATTGACCAAATTATCCCTGAATGATTCTTAATCATTCATCAGCCTTCTTGATCAATCAGGAAAAATTCTATGCGTGTGATCTCATAGGTTCGAACCTAAGCCGGTAGTATAGGAACAACTTCTTACACTAATCGTTGTGACCATCTAGCAATGGTACCCGACGTTCGGATAGGCTGAATATATGCGAAGCAAATATTCTGGAATCCTGAACTATGGTTACTGTATAATTCAATCCCTTTGACTCCTAATGCCAGGATGACTTAGAGCTCACTGTCAACCCTATAATTAGTACATCCATTATGTGATTAACTTTAGATATCCTGTGACTCCTCACTGGGATTACCCTGGCCAAGGTTTTGCTAAATTAATCACAAGATATTATCTCCTATTTTCAAGAGGGGTCTATTCCATCTCGACTCACAACTGACTATGCAAGTACTTGACTGCACCCAGTGACCTTCCGTCACTAAATTAGAAATCCAGGTAGTCCGATACCAAAGTACAATGAGTTGCTTGCTAGTCACAGGTTGCGGTCTCAGGTCAGAGGGCCAAACTTATACCCATATCCACTCGGAACATTTCTTGACAGTAGAGTGTTCCGGAATTGGTCATGTTCAGTGAAATGTACTCCTACACTACACCTGTGTGATATACCAGTGTCTCTATACTCCTTGGTTAAGAGGATAACCAACATATATGTCACACAATGACCTAATCTTGATAATACTGTCGTCCTAGTAACAACATATCATTTGGTCGCGAACTGGTTTAAGGACTCGAAGATAAATCCTCCTTTATCATTAATAAGTCCTAAGAACTTCATCATATAAGAGTTCATCAATATGAATAATGTCAAATAACACTTTATTAATTTGTCAATTCATTTACAAAATTATATCATCAATATGCTGACGATTGACTATTAGGATACAATTCCCAACAACTTCCACTTAGCCTAAAACCAATCGGCATAGTATCTAATACCCATCTTCGACGTATGTTCGTTGAACTCTTTGATGCTGAGGACTTTGGTAAATGGGTCAGCCAGATTTTCTTTTGTGTCGATCTTCTGAAGATCAATATCACCTCATTCGACGATCTCTCGAAGCAAGTGGTAGCTGTTGGGTTTCCAGTGCCCTAGGGCGCAGCGAAAGATACGGGATTATAAAATTTTCTTATAAAACCCATTATATGAAACCCTAATAAGCCAAGATCGCCTTAATAGTATAACCAAATAATGTAGAAAATATAATTTTGGTATAGAAGAATACCTATCACGCTATATCCAATATGTCTGAAGATGTCCTAAGGTGCCCAAATGTTCACCCTCCGATGTTGATCCACACAGGAATTGGTTCAAGACTCTAGCTCCACCAAAACTTGATTCTAATTGTTCAATCCTTCCAAAGGATTTAATTGGCTGATTTTCCTTCACTTCCTTCTTCCTTCCTACCTCTAAAACATTCACTAGCCTTTTTGTCCTAAAGAAGACCCTCTTGTCTTGGGTTAGGACAAAAGAGAGAGGCTTGTAAGAAAGAAGGGATAAGGGAGAGAGAAGGAGAGACTTTTTCTTTTATGATCTTTAGAACCCCAAGGCACCTCCTTAATTATAAGAGATGGAGGGATGCATCATAAAGGGATGCATCCCATCCACACACCTCATCATGATGAGGCATGTGCCAAGAGATGCATCCCATCATGATGGGGTGCTAAGAAGAAGGGTGTATCAACTTCTTTCTCACATCTTCCTCTTAAATCCTGATGATCCAAGGGCCTAAATGCAGTGAACCAAAGCCAATGGTCCAGATCTAGGCACCATCTAATGGTCCAGATCAAGGCATCATCATCCAAGGTGCCATCCAATGGTCCAGAAGCAAGATGCCATCACCGATGGTCCAGATTCAGGCGCTGAGCAACGGTCCAGATCTTTCATCCAGAGAGCCATCCAGTGGTCCAGATTCAGGCGCTGACCAATGGTCCAGATCCTTCATCCAGAAATCCATCCAATGGTCCAGATGAAGGCGCCAACCAGTGGACCAGATCCTTCATCCAGAAAACCATCCAATGGTCCAGATGAAGGCGCCAACCAGTGGACCAGATCCTTCATCCAGGGAGTGATCCAATGGTCCAGAAGTGATGGCCCTATCAAACCCAATCCAATTGGGTTTAACCAACTTAAAGAAAATATTAAACCTAATCAAATCAGGTCTAATTAAAGCCAAATGGGTTTCAACTCTTGGCTAACCCATATTAGGTCATGATCTAATCATATTAGATCAACCTAATCTAAGAATCATATTCGAATTTAATTTGAATCAGGAGCTAGGATTTGCAACACGTGCTAGCATGTTCATCTTGCAAACATGATCTAATCCAATTAGACCCTTGATCAATTCCCTTGTGTGTGACCCATTGGGTTCCTTATCTTAGCCAGCAGTAGGTGCAGGTGCAAGTTGACCTAATCTGATTAGAATACCTCTAATCCAATTTAGGTTCAATTTAGTGCTAAACCTGACTTAGCAATCAGAACCTTTCTGATGCTTTGATTTAATCAAACTCTTTGATCTGATCAACCCACAAGACAAGATTGACGTCTAGCAACGTATCATGTCTACCCGGAAGATGAGGAATGTATTGGACAAATCCAAACATACCCTTCAATGGCAAGTTACTGTGCAATTCAATCCCTCAGTCATACTACATCCTGAATAAGTGCATGAGTATGGATCAATATCAAACTCAATCACTTATTCATGTCTCTCTCAATCTTTTATATGATAATTCAAACAATGAAACATTAGAAACTCTTTCTAATATTCATTTTGCTTTGATCAAAGGCTTCTTGAATCATCATAAGATTAGAGTAAGTAGGATGTTACCTTCTCTTGCTAGAAGTGATTGATTCCTTGTTGACCTACTCACAACCTTCGTACAAAATCCACCATATCCAGAATACCCTGTACACAACGCAATGTCGTGAATGAGGGTAAACCAAAACATAGCTTCAAGTACACAAGGTACATGGTGATCTCAGGTCTAAGGATCACTTGCACAACTCCCACTATGAGAACCATCTTTTGATAATTAAGTAAGAATCCATAAGATGTTCTCATGGCTGGTCATTTCAGTGAACTCATTCCTCTAATGAGCACCCACATCTTTGTATTAGTGTCTCACACAAGTGATTGTGAGATCAATCACCCTCTACATTGAGCGTACATAAGATGTGCCAGTCTTTTCGGTAATATTGATCTCCGACTCAATATACCAATTTGACTGGAAATATTCTAAATTAGGATTTTAGGATTTTAGGTCTCACTGGTATGATCTCATCATAACCCTAAAACCAATGTCCTAATTTATGGGGTTCATCATCCAATAATAAAATAGATAAGCAGCAAATGATGAAACACAATGCCTTTATTGATATATATCGAGTGTCAAAGTACATGATTTGAAGGATTACAAAGAGAAACCCATCAAATGATTGGCTTATAGGGCATCTACTTTTTCAATCTTCCACTTGCACTAAAGCCAATCGCCCTTATATTTTAACCCCATACAATCGAGGTGACGATTGAATTGCTGTTGTGGTAGAGCTTTAGTAAATGGGTCTGCTATATTGTTCTTTGTGTCTACTCGTTCAATCTTGACGTCTTGTCTTTCGATTATCTCTCGAACAAGGTGGAAGCGTCTTAAAATGTGCTTGGATCTATGATGAGACCTTGGTTCCTTAGCCTGTGCAACAGCTCCAGTGTTATCGCAATAAACTGGAACTAGTCTGGCAATCTCAGGAACTACACCCAGCTCTGTGATGAACTTCTTCATCCAGACAGCTTCCTTAGCAGCTTCACTAACAGCTATGTATTCTGCCTCAGTAGTTGAGTCAGCTACAGTTTGCTGTTTGGAACTTTTCCAACTCACAGCTCCACCATTCAAAGTGAAGATATATCCAGAGATTGACTTGCTATCATCTAGATCAGATTGAAAGCTAGAATCTGAATAGCCTTCTAGTTTCAATTCTGATCCTCCATAAATCAGAAAAACATCTCTAGTCCTTCTCAAGTATTTGAGAATGCTTTTCACAATTTTTCAATGATCCTCCCCGGGATCTGCTTGAAATCTACTTACCATACCCAAGGCATAAGCTACATCAGGCCTGGTACATAACATAGCATACATGATCGACCCTATTGCCGAAGCATAGGGAATAGAACTCATTCTATTCCTCTCTTCAGATGTCTTAGGAGACATCTTCCTAGAGAGTTGTATACCATGTCCTATGGGTAAGAAACCTTTCTTACTTCCATCCATGCTGAACCTCTTCAGCACAATATCTATGTACCTAGACTGTGACAAACCTAGCATCCTTTTAGATCTATCTCTATAGATTCTTATACCAAGTATATAGGATACTTCACCCAAGTCTTTCATGAAAAATTTCTTTGATAGCCAAGTCTTGACCGATTGCATCATTGGAACATCATTTCCAATGACCAATATATCATCCACATATAATATTAAGAAGACAATAGCACTCCCACTAGTCTTCTTGTACACACAAGGTTCATCTATATTTTTAATGAAGCCAAACTCTTTGACTATCATGTCAAAATGGATGTTCCAACTCCTAGATGCCTGCTTTAATCCATAAATGGATTTCTTAAGCCTACATACTTGATTTGCTCTCCCTCTTGAGACAAATTCCTCTGGCTGTGTCATATAAACCACTTCCTCAAGGTGACCATTAAGAAAGGCGGTTTTGACATCCATCTGCCAGATCTCATAATCATAGTATGGAGCTATAGCAAGCATAATCCGAATAGATTTGAGCATAGCTACAGGCGAAAAAGTTTCATCATAATCAATGCCTTGTTTTTGCCTAAAATCTTTTGCCACTAGCCTGGCCTTGTAGGTTTCTACTTGGCCATCAGCTCCTATCTTCTTCTTGTATACCCATTTGCACCCTATTGGAATCACTCCCTCAGGTGCATCAACCAAACTCCACACTTGGTTTGTATACATAGAATCTATCTCGGATTTCATGGCGTCCAACCATCTATCAGAGTCCCTACTCTTGACAGCTTCCGAATAGGTCAGAGGGTCATCGTTATCAACGATGTGGGCTTCATCATTCTCAATGATAAATCCATACCTCTCAGGTGCATTTCGCACTCTTTCTGACCTTCGAAAAGGAGTAGTGTGTAGTAGCTGTACCTCTTCCATGGGTACATCTGGTTGAGAATTATTATGTGTCTCACCTTGTAGGTCTTGAACTTCATCAAGTTCAATTCTTCTATCCTTGCCCTTTTCTAAGAAAAACTCTTTTTCCAAGAAAGTGGCATGCCTAGCAACAAATACCTTTTGTTCGGTAGGATCATAGAAGATATATCCTAAACTGTCTTTAGGATAACCTACAAATGTACACTTGTCCGATCTAGCACTTAGCTTATGTCCAAAATTTCTTTTGACATAAGCATGACAACCCCATATCTTAAGATACTTAAGATTAGGTTTCTTTCCTTTCCATATCTCATATGGAGTGCTAGATACAGACTTAGATGGTACTCTATTTAATACTAATACAGCAGTTTCTAGGGCATGTCCCCAGAAGAAAATTAGAAGATTTGTGAAGCACATCATGGACCGTACCATATCTAATAAGGTACGATTCCTTCTTTCAGCTACACCATTTAATTATGGCGTATATGGAGGTGTCCATTCAGAGAGTATACCCTTTAATTTAAGATAGTCTAAAAATTCACTAGAAAGGTATTCTCCTCCTTGATCAGATCGAAGGATTTTAATACACTTTTCAGCTTGTTTTTCGACCATACGTTGATACTCTTTAAATTTATCAAAGGCATCGGATTTATGTTTCATTAGATACACAAAACCGAACCTTGATAAGTCATCAGTAAATGTGATGAAGTAAGAGTATCCACCTCTAGCTGGAGTTGATATAGGACTGCACACATCAGTGTGTACGAGTTCTAACAACTCACTTGCCCTTTCTCCATGTCCCGAGAATGGAGACTTGGTCATTTTAGCCATAAGACAAGATTCACAAGTTCCTAATGATTCAAAATCATAAAGGTCAAAGAATTTATCTTTATACAACTTGTGTAATCTTATCTCACTAATATGACCTAATCGGTAATGCCAGAGGAGGGTATTATTAATATTCTCTCTTTTTCTTTTATTATCTTTGCCAATATGAAACATAACATTATTAAGACATAATACTAAAAGTCCATTTTCCATAGTGCCATGACAATAATACTCATTAGATAAAGAAATAGAGCAACCATTGCTCTTTCCATTTATTTCGAATCCTTTCTTAAGCAACAAAGGAATTGAAATTACATTTCTAATAATTTTTGGCATAAAATAACAGTCTTCTAGCTTCAAGAACTTTTCGGAGGGTAGCTCTAGTATGTAGGTGCCAACAGCTTCAGCCTGGATGGATTCTCCTCCAGCGCCATATAGCTCGAAGTCACCTTTCTTCAGAATTCTAATTTTCTGCAGTCCATGCAAAGATTTGCATATGTGAGAACCACAACCGGTATCCAATACCCATGAATTAGAATCAGAAGAACTTAATGTCATATTGGCATGTAATAAAAACATACCTTTTGATGCAACACTTGCATCAGGCTTCACACTTGCAAGATAGCTCTTGCAGTTTCTTTTCCAATGCCCCGTCTTGCCGCAGTGGAAATAGGTACCGGGTCCAGAGATTTTCTTTTCCTTCTTCTTTTTGATGCGACTCTTAGGGTTTAATTTTTTCTTTGAACCCTTGTTACCCGTTTTCTTCTTTGAGCTCTCATCAACAAGAAGGATCGGACCCTTGTCCTTCTTGATGTGAGACTCTGCTGTTTTCAGCATATTTAGAAACTCAGGCAGGGAGGAATTCAGTTTGTTCATGTGATAATTCACAACAAACTGCGAGAATGAGTCGGGTAGTGATTGTAGGATCAAATCCTGACTGAGCTCACTGTCCATAGCAAAGCCAAGTTGACTCAATCGAGTGATCAAGTCTATAACCTTTAAACAGTGGTCTTGCACAGACGATCCCTCGATCATTCTAGCACGGAATAACTGCTTAGATATCTCATATCTAGCAGTTCTGCTCTGCTCACCATATAACTCCTTCAAGTTAAGGAGTATGGAGTGAGTATCCATGCTATCATGCTGCCTCTGCAATTCATTATTCATAGAAGCAAGCATGATACATTTGACAGTCAAACTGTCATTTTTCCACATACGATATGTGGCCAATTTCTCCTCAGTTGCATCTTCCCCTGCTGACCCTAGGTCAGGGGTTTCAAGAATGTAGGAAAGTTTTTCTTGTGTGAGAACAATCTTTAAATTCCTCAACCAGTTCACATAGTTGGGACCAGTCAATTTGTTTGTATCTAAGATACCTCTAAGTGAGAGTGAAGATGTCATTTTTGCAGAATTAATCTATAATTACAAAGAACACTAATATAAGCAGACCAATCATGATGACATGTATTCAATCCGACAAGGACTTTTATCTAATTGTTACTCCCACTATTTTTATCGAATATCATAACCCTCAAGTATGATGAACGAGAAAATACTAATTTTTTTAGTGGGGTTGAGATCCAAATTCCTTATAAAAGACCTTGTGGGAATCACAACAAGCCCTTATAAGTTCAAAGGTAGGAAACTCTTTCCAATTGCATCTCATGTAATTTCCAACTTTATTCTGTCCTCTAGCACACATATAGTCTTGTGAGAATCACAACAAACTATTGTGTCTAGTTAAGTCAAACCCTTCATTTTTATACAGTCATATTTGAATAATGCTGCCCTTGTGGGAATCACAACAAGGCAACATATTAAAATATGCCATATGCATCATATGCACCAAGATATTACAATATCAATCCCTAATACTAGCCTTGTGGGAATCACAACAAGCTAGTGTAGATATTGACATAATAATATCTAAGCATGAAGGAAGGACCTTTATAGTGTTATATCAGCAATTAGCTTTTCCATGGAGGTCAATCAAATAGTTGGCCAGGTAAGCAGATGGGAGGCTCTCCTTACTTAGTAAGGTCCTAATTAAATAACCACCTGTAGCCTCTTTCCTAGACACTAACTTAGTCAATTGATTCAGAATGGCTCAGCTTAAAGCAATTAACACTACGACTTAATTATGAATTTAGTGAGGGCTTTCAAATAGTAGTATTTTACTAACATTAAGCTCAACCATAGAGGACAATCAAATAATTGGCCAGGAAAGCAGGTGGGAGGCACCCCTCATTCAGAGAGTGAGGTCCTAATTAAGTAACCACCTGTGTCTTCCTTCCTAGACACCAACTGAGTCGATTGTTCCAGAATGGGTTAGCTTCATACTACTATATTGGTCTCATTGCACATTCTATAATTTTGTACTAGCAATTATACTGTGCTACAACATTGTTGCCCAGAGATGGTCACCCAAGAGGGGGGTGAATTGGGTGTTTTAAAACTTTTTGACTAATTAAAAAAAATAAAACACGCAAATGTAAGAACTAAAGTAAAGATAGAGGGATGAGAACAGTCAATCGCAAACACAAGGTTTTATAGTGGTTTGGAGCTTCCACTGCTCCTACATCCACTCCCCAAAGCACCTTTGGGAATTTCCACTATAATCCAAGATTACAGTCCGGTAGTTTTGCGAGTGCACTACCCAACTCGTTGTTTTACACCGGGCTAACAACAAACCCTATAACCCCCAATTTCACCTAGGCTTGGGACGCCTTTTCCTTGTTCCAAGTCCCTTGACTGGAACAAGCACAATATTGAAAGAGTTTTACAAACGATTGGAAAGCTCTAAATAAGCAAATATAACAATGATAAACTTTAAAACCCGGAAGAATCCTTTTGCCGTTGGAAGCGTGGAAAATGATGATTCTTCCGATGTGGATCGCGTAGGCTTGAGTGTGAGCTTTGAATGCCGAGCGGAAGAGAGTAGTTGAGCTTGAAATCAGTTGGAAAACTTGAAAGCACTTGATTTCTTCACTTGAATGCACTAACTCCCTTGAACCTCTTTTTCTTTCTTCTCTCTTGAATGATCTTGCTTTGGGTTGGTGAGAAGTTATTGAGAAGCACTTAGGAGCTCCCTTTTATAGCCCAAAAAGCAAATATAGCCGTTAGAGATAAAGTAAAAGAGATTTGAAATTCAAACCAAACCTGCAAAAGTTGTCAGTCGCGTCCCAGGCGCTCCGGAGACGTCTCTGCTTCAACGCGAGACGTCTCGGCTGTATAAATTTACTTTTCACTTTGTTTGGGGTCGACTCGGCACTTTACGGGGACGACTCCGATGATGAACGGTTTGAATCCTTGTTTTTCTGTTTTTCTGAGAGGGTCGCCTCGGCGCTTTACAGGGACGTCTCGGCTTGTTTGCACTTTTTGCATGGGGACGACTCCGCTGCCTTGGGGACGACTCCGTCGTTATAACTCCGAAAAACATGTTTTCTGGAATTCTCTGAGAGAGTCGACTCCGCTCTTTCAGGGGACGTCTCCGCTGCCTTAACTCCAAAAAAGACATCCTCTGGAAAACCCTGAGAGAGCCGACTCCGCTACACTGGGGACGACTCGGAAACTCAGCTTTTTAACCTGCGGGGACGACTCCGCGTACTGTGGGGACGGCTCGCGCGTATCACTTGAAATCTGCCTTTCTGCTGCCACTGAGAGAGTCGACTCCGCTACTGAGAGAGTCGACTCCGACCCTGCGAGACGCCTCGCCAGGTGCCGGGGACGTCTCCAAGTGTGCCAGTTCTTCCTGTTTGTGCCAGAGACGTCTCTGAGACTATCCGGAGACGTCTCGGCTGTCCCTGATCTATTTTCTTCATCTCAAAAATTCTTCAATAAATCCTTAAAAATTATGGGAACTTGCCTAGACATTTCTTAACAATATTCTTAATAAAACACATGAATTTCTCAATTAAATTGTTAAGATAAATGGAATTATACTCTAGTGTTTTGTATTCATCAAAATCCATTAGGGGGTCAACAATCTCCCCCTTTTTGATGATGACAAAACACTGAGTATATGCAAAATTCGAATTTTAAACATATACATAGTATTTGATCAGATGTACAAGTCTAATGTTTTGATTAGAGCTAGATACAATGTGCATAATTTAAAATAGTCAATTTTCAGTTCTATCCTTATGCATAAAATTAATCTTAATAGCTCTTGAGCAATTTTAGCATATCAACTGAATTTGAATCAAGTTAAAATGAAATATTGATGCTAAAGATAATTAAAAGCTAAGTTCTTTTTGACTCCCCCTTTCTTTTTCAGAAGGGCAATTATCTTAAAGCCAATATTCTTCAATTTTATCTTTTCTAATTCAACTTTGGAGTATGAATTTCGTATTTTGCATTCCAATGTATCCAATATCCATATTGGTTCTACTCCCCCTTTTTGCATTTCATAATTAAGTTCTACTCCATATACTCCATATATATATATATCTACTTTATTTTTCCATAAATTTTGCATTCCAATGTATCTAATATCCATATTGGGTCTACTCAATATATAAGTTCTATAAGTTCTATTATATCTACTCCCCCTTTTTGTCATCAACAATGAAGGGGACAAATTATCCTTAGGTGCTTAAAGCATACTTCCTAGTAAAATTCAGCATATTTCCATGAACCACTCAAGGATATTCAAGTTGTGCTCCCCTTGTCCAAGTTATTTCTATTAATGAATTTAGTCATTCATATCACTCCCCCTTTGTTTTGGTATTCATTTCAGACTCCTCTTTTTGTTAATCATAGTTATCACAAGATGTGCTCCCCCTGTGTCATATGCATTGATAAGTTGTGTTAAATTTTACCACTTAAGGCATGCTATGAGATTTTTATGGCACATCACAATCACAGAATCACATACACAGAGTTAGCAATGTACACAAAGTTTCAAAAGAAATTGTATTCATGTATCATTGTAAACCTTTGAAGTCAGTACAAAGTTAAGAGAAGAAATCATTACAAGTATTGATTTTTAATACAAAAAGTGTTTCAAAATAGCCTAGGGTTTACAAAAAGAAGATCCCTAGATGTCTATAAAATGTCCCTCATCGGCGACGTTGCTCATAAGCCCTATCAGCTGCATCTATGAAAGCATTGATGGAATCTAGCAGTGTTCTGAATTGATCTCCCTGTGACTGATGGAAGGCTGCCACTAGTGCTTCAAATTCTATGGTTGCCCTTTCAATTCTTCCTCTAAGTTGGGCAACCAAGGTGCCCACATTTCCTCCAGGGCTTGTCAACTCTTGAAGGCTATTTGAGATGCTCCTCAAGTCATCCTTTAGCTCGATGGATCTGAAGGTTTGGGTGGCACTCACACCAACTAGTTTTTGCGCTGTAGCTTCTATTTGAGCTCTAATTTCCTTCAGCTCTTGTAGAATCCCTTCATGTGAAGCTCTGATGGGGGCTAACTCAGTAGAGATCATCGATCTCATTTCCTCCCTCATTTGCTGGCATATCACAGATGCTAAAGTGCGCATCTGGTCTTCGGATAGGGAGAAGGGCCCACTGACTGGAGGAGGTGGTGGCATGGATGTGGAAGGTCCAGCTGAGCTGGAGGGTACATCAGGATATTCCATGTGGCTATGTGGAGGAGAGTGATGGTCAGGCTCCTGAAGTGGGAGCTCAGGCTCTAGGGTTTGAGCTTTTCTCTTTGGTACCTTGACCCATGACCCATCTATCTTGTGAAACTCCATTCTACGCATTGTGCTCTCATTATAATAGTCGGTGTTTCTCAAGGGTTTTGCAGGCTCATTTTCTGGAATGGGTACTTTGAAATGTTTGAAGAGTAGGGTAAGGATCATCCCATAAGGTATGCTAAACCTAGAATACCTATGACATGTAGCAATGTGGTTCAACATGAGTCTAGGGAGGTTTAGAGGAATCCCTAGTAGGATATGGTGCATGATAACTAAATCTCGCTCCGAAACAAAATCGAAGCAACCGGTTTTAGGAAACAAGACTCGGTTGACAATACTTAGAAGTAGTCTCATTTCAGCATTTAGGTCTTGGGAGTTGACTACATCAAGAGGGCTGCAGTCCTCTCTTCCTAGAAGCAAGTTTAGGGCTATTTCTCTTTGGAGATGTGAGGTCGGAGCCTCACCATCTTTAGGAATTTGCAGAACAGTGGATAGAATATCCTCATTAATTTCTACCAATGTCCCTCGGACATATGCAGTGTACCCTAAGTCCCCTAAGGCCATATTGCTAAATAGTTCTCTAACTAGGCCGGGGTAGGTCGAGGTATTGAGGGTACAAAGGTATTCCCACCCTTGGGCACGGAGTCTCTCTCCAATAGAGAACCCCTCACTATCTAGAAATGCAAAGTCTATGTACCTACCGGTCGTCACTGTGCGATTTGCACAGGAAATGGTCGTGGTTGGCGGAGCAACCGGAGGAGACGGCGCGGAAGGTTCTTCCCTCCATTCCTCACCGTCGGCCGCTGCCCTAGGACGCCTCCCACCGGTCCTCCTAGCTCTTTTAGGTGCCATTGAATGGAAAACCTAGGGAAATGAGGAGAAAGAGGCTAGGGTTTGTGTTGGAGAGAAAATGGAGGCTAGGGTTTTTGTTTTTGTCGGGGATAAAAGGGATAGCTCGGGTCGGCTCGAGCTGTTTCGACCTATTTTAAAAATCCTCGTTCGGTCCCCGAGACGTCTCCGCGACTAAGGCGAAATGTCTCGCCGGGAGGGACGTCTCTGCGATTTGCCAGAGACGTCTCCGGCACTGAAAAATTTCAGACTGATTTTTATCTTTTCCCAATTTGTTTCATTTAATCACACTAATTATGATTTCTTTAGGTGAATACAGAATGAGTTTGTTTGTGATCCTCCCCCTTAATAATACATCCTATAGAGGTTTGATAATGATTTTTGAATTATTAATGTTGAAATGAGGAATGTTTGACCAAATTTCGAATACCTATGAAATAGGCTCTGAAAATATCTCTATGAAGAGTCCAAGGGAGGGTAACCATCCTCCGGAAAGTCAAACAGTTCGTCATTTAGCTTAGATGGATTCATGCTTTCACTTATGTTGACCTTGAGGTGGATTACTAGTTTTTTGAGTAGCAAGGCATTGCAATACAAGTTGAATTTATTTGCTAGGGTCATACAAGCTCAAAGTATTTCTTAAGAAGTTGAACCTATCTTTACAAAGGGGCTTTGTAAAGATATCGGCCAATTGATTTTCAGTACATACATATTCAATCATCACATCATTTTTCAGCACATGATCCCTAATAAAATGATGTCTAATCTCTATATGCTTTGATTTAGAATGTTGGACAGGATTTTTTGTTAAATTAATTGCACTTGTATTATCACATTTAATTGGTATGTTGTCCATTTTGATGCCGAAGTCTTCAAGTTGTTGCTTAATCCAAAGAACTTGGGCACAACAGCTTCCAGCTGCAATGTACTCAGCCTCAGCTGTGGACAAGGCAACTGAATTCTGTTTCTTGCTAAACCAAGAAACCAAATTAGCACCCAAGAATTGACATGTGCCACTTGTGCTTTTTCTGTCGAGTTTGCACCCGGCAAAATCAGCATCGGAATAAGCAATTAAATTTATGTCAGATTGTTTAGAATACCATAAGCCTACATTAGATGTCCCTACTAGATATCTAAAAATTCTTTTAACAGCTTGCAAGTGTGATTCCTTAGGACATGCTTGGTATCTAGCACACATACAAACACTGAATAATATATCTGGTCTGCTAGCAGTAAGGTAAAGTAAAGAGCCTATCATACCTCTGTACAATTTACAGTCTATACTTTTACCTTTTTCATCTTTGTCAAGCTTGCAACTTGAGCCCATGGGTGTGCTGATTTCCTTTGCATCCTTCATCTTGAATTTTTCCAACATTTTCTTGATATATTTGGATTGACTGATGAAGATGCCTTCCTCTGATTGTTTTATTTGTAGCCCAAGGAAGAAGTTGAGCTCACCCATCATGCTCATTTCAAATTCTCCCTGCATAAGCTTGGCAAACTTTTGACAAAGACTATCATTAGTAGCACCAAAAATTATATCATCCACATAAATTTGTACAAGCAATAAATCATTTCCTTTTCTTTTAATGAAGAGGGTTTTGTCTACATTTCCTCTCTTAAATTTATTTTCAATTAGGAAATTACTTAATCTTTCATACCATGCCCTAGGGCTTGCTTAAGTCCATACAATGCTTTATGCAATTTATACACATAATCTGGATGTAAGTGATTTTCAAAACCTGGAGGTTGTCCTACATAAACTTTCTCCATTATATAACCATTTAAAAAAGCACTTTTTACATCCATTTGATAGAGTTTAAAATCCATGAAGCATGCATATGCCAAAAGTAGTCTAATAGCTTCTAATCTAGCAACAGGAGCAAAAGTTTCATCAAAGTCTATTCCTTCCTCCTGATTATAACCTTTGGCAACTAGTCTAGCTTTGTTTCTTATGACTATTCCATCTTCATCTAGTTTATTTCTATACACCCACTTGGTGCCTATGATTGAAACATTAGGGGGTCTTTTCATTAGGGTCCAAACTTCATTTCTTTCAAATTGGTTTAATTCCTCTTGCATAGCATTCATCCAATTATCATCTTTTTCAGCTTCTTCTAGTGATTTAGGCTCGATTTGTGAAACGAATGCAAGATAATTACTAGTGTTTCTTAAAGAGGATCTAGTTCTTATTCCTTGTGAAGGATCACCAAGGATTAGATCCTTTGGATGACCATGTGCATACCTCCATTCCTTAGGAAGATCTTGATTTCTTGATGGAGGTTGATCTTCTTCATCTTGCTGAATTGTATCTTCTTTGATCTCATCCTCATGTTGTTTGTCTTGTATGGAGAATTCCTTCATTCGGTCTTCAAGTATACCTGCATCACCATCTTCTTCTTTTCTAGAAGAATCTCCATTAGCTTCATCAAAAACAACATGAATGGATTCTTCAACAACGAGAGTTCTCTTGTTGAAGACCCTGTATGCTCTACTAGATGAGGAATAACCTAAGAAGATCCCCTCATCTGATTTAGCACTAAATTTACTTAGATTGTCCTTTCCATTGTTTAAAATAAAGCATCGACAACCGAAAACATGAAAATAGCTTATATTTGGTTTCTTACTTTTTATCAACTCATAAGGTGTCTTCTTTAAGATGGATCTAACTAAAGCACGATTTAAAATATGACATGAAGTATTTATTGCTTCAGCCCAAAAATACTTTGGTGGATCCGATTCGCACAACATGGTACGAGCCATATCTGCTAGTGTGCGATTCTTCCTTTTTACCACCCCATTTTGTTGGGGTGTCCTAGGTGCCGAGAAATTGTGATTGATACCATTTTCTTCACAAAATTTTTCAAAATACTGATTTTCAAACTCGGTACCATGATCACTCCTAATTGCTTTTAGTTTAAGATTGAGTTCATTCGAAACCCTATTATGAAACTTGATAAAAGCGGGAAAGGACTCATCTTTGTGTGCAAGAAATGAAACCCATGTAAAACGTGAAAAATCATCAACAATTACAAGACCAAATTTCTTACCCCCTAAACTAGCAGTTCTAGTGGGTCCAAACAAATCCATGTGAATTAGTTCTAAGGGTTTTGATGTTGAGACTATGTTCTTAGACTTGAAAGAACTTCTTGTTTGTTTCCCTAATTGACATGCAGCACAAATTTTATTCTTTTCAAAGTCTATTTTTGGTAGTCCTTTGACTAGATCCTTTGTAATTAATTTAGAGATTAAATCCATGCTAGCATGCCCTAACCTACGATGCCATAACCAACTAGTCTCATTAACTTTGGGATCCATGGCTACAAGACATTGGCCATCCTTCATGGTGAGATCATCAAGATCTACCATGTAAACATTTCCATGCCTATGTCCTGTGAGTATGATCTCATTGTCAATTGGACTACTAATTATGCATAGTGATGATTCAAATGACACTTTAAAGCCCTTGTCACAAAATTGACTTGTACTTAATAAATTATGTTTTAGTCCATTAACTAACAATACATTATCAATAAATGAGGAGGGTGATATGGAGATTTTACCAACACCAATGATTTGACCTTTAGCATTGTCTCCGAATGTGACTACTCCTCCTTCTTTTGATTTCAAGGTGATGAAGAGACTCTTGTCACCGGTCATATGCCTTGAGCAACCACTATCAAGATACCACATTCTCTTTTTATTCTCGGCTGCAAGGCATACCTGCAAAATGATCATGTGAAGCTCTTAGGTACCCAAGTTTTCTTGGGTCCTTCGTGGTTAGTGTAGTTGGTTCCCTTAGGCACCCATACTTTAGTTATGTTTTTAGCTTTTACAAATGTACTCTTGTTGGTTTGGATCTTTCTTTGAATACAAGAGTAGGCTTTATGTCCATTCTTTCCACAATGAAAGCATGTAGGTTTTTCAGTTTTTACATCTTTTGCTTTTACAAAGAAATTCTTTAGATACTTTTGTTGTTTGTTAGTTTTATATCCTAATCCGGCTTTATTGAAAACAGCTCTTTGATTTGAAAGAATAAGATTTAATTTTTCAGAGCTTTGTGTAAATTTTTCAACAATTGGTTTGTACTTATGTACCTCATTCTTAAGATTCAAATTTTCTTTAATTAGTTCTTCCTTATCCTTTTTAAGGGATTCAACATTTTGTGCAAGTGAGGTATTATTATCGAGTAGGGATTTTACTTTTAGATTTAATTCCTTAATTAGTGTTTTTGCCGTTTCATTTTCAATGATAAGTTTTGAATTTTTATTTTCTAGAGCAATGGTGTTAACATTTTCAACGCTCTCTTTCTCAATCAATAGATTTTTAATATCATCCTTTAGTTTTAGATTGGAGGCTTTTAATTCTTTATTCTTTGCTCCTAACATACTACAATCACTCATAAGTTCTTGAAAAGTTTCATACAATTCTTCTAAAGTAAAATTTATAGTTGTGTTTTGACATATCTCATCGTCTTCGAACGCCATGAAGCACAAATTGGCGGTCTCTTCCTTCTCTTCCTCGGAGGATGATGTGTCACTATCATCCCATGTTGCCTTCAATGCCTTCTTCTTCTTCTTTCCAAAATACTTCTTTTGTTGAGGGCATTCGGAACGAATGTGTCCCGGTCTCTTGCAATCATAGCATATGATTGGGTCTCTTTCTTTTTCTTTTTCTTTTTCCCAATCATTTCTCCCTCCAAACTTTTTCTTTGGGAAGGGTTTCTTTCTTCTCATGAATTTCTTAAACTTTCTTACTATCAAACCCAAATCCTCATCTTCGCTTTCTTCTTCGCTCTCACTACTTTCTTCTTCACACACACTCGAAGTAGCCTTGAGTGCGATTGTCTTTTTCTTCGGCAACTCTTCTTCATGTTGCTTCATTATGAGCTCATGCGTCATCAATGAGCCCAGTAGTTGTTCTAATCCCAAAGTGCTGAGGTCTTTGGCTTCTACGATGGCCGTGACCTTTGCTTCCCATGCTTTTGGCAAAGACCTGAGAATTTTACTCACAAGTTCCGGATTAGTATAAGATTTACCCAAACTTTTTAGACCATTAATTATATCGGTAAAGCGTGTAAACATGCATGTGATGGTTTCATTGGGTTCCATCTTAAACAACTCATATTTGTGAACTAGAATGTTCACTATAGACTCTTTGACTTGATTTGTACCCTCGTGGGTAACTTCAAGCCTATCCCATATTTCCTTAGCGGAACTACATGTGGAGACTCTGTTAAACTCATTTACATCTAGAGCACAAAATAATGAGTTCATGGCTCTAGAATTGAGTTGAACCATCCTACTATCATTCTCATCCGAATCCTCCTCAGGTTTGGGAACTTGAATGCCATTTACCATGTGTGATGGTTCTTGTGGTCCCTTGACTATAACCCTCCACAAGGCATAGTCTTGTGCTTGAATGAAGATCCTCATTCTAGTCTTCCAATAGGTATAATTTGTCCCATTGAAGAGTGGAGGTCTATTGGTTGCTTGCCCCTCAGCAGGAACATTGTTAAAGGGTGTTGCCATCTAGATCTTTGGCTAAGACGGTTAGGTCTTTCAAGAAATACACAGAGCACCCGCTCTGATACCACTTGTTGCCCAGAGATGGTCACCCAAGAGGGGGGTGAATTGGGTGTTTTAAAACTTTTTGACTAATTAAAAAAAATAAAACACGCAAATGTAAGAACTAAAGTAAAGATAGAGGGATGAGAACAGTCAATCGCAAACACAAGGTTTTATAGTGGTTCGGAGCTTCCACTGCTCCTACATCCACTCCCCAAAGCACCTTTGGGAATTTTCACTATAATCCAAGATTACAGTCCGGTAGTTTTGCGAGTGCACTACCCAACTCGTTGTTTTACACCGGGCTAACAACAAACCCTATAACCCCCAATTTCACCTAGGCTTGGGACGCCTTTCCCTTGTTCCAAGTCCCTTGACTGGAACAAGCACAATATTGAAAGAGTTTTACAAACGATTGGAAAGCTCTAAATAAGCAAATATAACAATGATAAACTTTAAAACCCGGAAGAATCCTTTTGCCGTTGGAAGCGTGGGAAATGATGATTCTTCCGATGTGGATCGCGTAGGCTTGAGTGTGTGCTTTGAATGCCGAGCGGAAGAGAGTAGTTGAGCTTGAAATCAGTTGGGAAACTTGAAAGCACTTGATTTCTTCACTTGAATGCACTAACTCCCTTGAATCTCTTTTTCTTTCTTCTCTCTTGAATGATCTTGCTTTGGGTTGGTGAGAAGTTATTGAGAAGCACTTAGGAGCTCCCTTTTATAGTCCAAAAAGTAAATATAGCCGTTAGAGATAAAGTAAAAGAGATTTGAAATTCAAACCAAACCTGCAAAAGTTGTCAGTCGCGTCCCAGGCGCTCCAGAGACGTCTCCGCTTCAACGCGAGACGTCTCGGCTGTATAAATTTACTTTTCACTTTGTTTGGGGTCGACTCGGCACTTTACGGGGACGACTCCGATGATGAACGGTTTGAATCCTTGTTTTTCTATTTTTCTGAGAGGGTCGCCTCGGCGCTTTACAGGGACGTCTCGGCTTGTTTGCACTTTTTGCATGGGGACGATTCCGCTGCCTTGGGGACGACTCCGTCGTTATAACTCCGAAAAACATGTCTTCTGGAATTCTCTGAGAGAGTCGACTCCGCTCTTTCAGGGGACGTCTCCGCTGCCTTAACTCCGAAAAAGACATCCTCTGGAAAACCCTGAGAGAACCGACTCCGCTACACTGGGGACGACTCGGAAACTCAGCTTTTTAACCTGCGGGGACGACTCCGCGTACTGTGGGGACGGCTCGTGCGTATCACTTGAAATCTGCCTTTCTGCCGCCACTGAGAGAGTCGACTCCGCTACTGAGAGAGTCGACTCCGACCCTGCGAGACGCCTCGCCAGGTGCCGGGGACGTCTCCAAGTGTGCCAGCTCTTCCTGTTTGTGCCAGAGACGTCTCTGAGACTATCCGGAGACATCTCGGCTGTCTCTGATCTGTTTTATTCATCTCAAAAATTCTTCAATAAATCCTTAAAAATTATGGGAACTTGCCTAGACATTTCTTAACAATATTCTTAATAAAACACATGAATTCCTCAATTAAATTGTTAAGATAAATGAAATTATACTCTAGTATTTTGTATTCATCAAAATCCATTAGGGGGTCAACAAACATGAATATAACACTATCTCATAGCATAAACTAATCATGCATACAAACAACCTAGCTATCTCCTAGCATCAAGATAATAGCATGTATTATCATTTGGTTAAACTGATTAAGGGTGGCTCTGATACCACTGTTGGGTTTTCCAGTGCCCTAGGGCGCAGCGGAAGATACAGAATTATAAAATTTTCTTATAAAACCCATTATATGAAACCCTAATAAGCCAAGATCGCCTTAATAGTATAACCAAATAATGTAGAAAATATAATCTTGGTATAAAAGAATACCTATCATGCTATATCCAATATGTCTGAAGATGTCCTAAGGTGCCCAAATGTTCACCCTCCGATGTTGATCCACACAGAAATTGGTTCAAGACTCTAGCTCCACCAAAACTTGATTCTAATTGTTCAATCCTTCCAAAGGATTTAATTGGCTGATTTCTCTTCACTTCCTTCTTCCTTTCTACCTCTAAAACATTCACTAGCCTTTTTGTCCTAAAGAAAACCCTCTTGTCTTGGGTTAGGACAAAAGAGAGAGGCTTGTAAGAAAGAAGGGATAAGGGAGAGAGAAGGAGAGACTTTTTCTTTTATGATCTTTAGAACCCCAAGGCACCTCCTTATTTATAAGAGATGGAGGGATGCATCATAAAGGGATGCATCCCATCCACACACCTCATCATGATGAGGCATGTGCCAAGAGATGCATCCCATCATGATGGGGTGCTAAGGAGAAGGGTGTATCAACTTCTTTCTCACATCTCCCTCTTAAATCATGATGATCCAAGGGCCCAAATGCAGTGAACCAAAGCCAATGGTCCAGATCTAGGCACCATCTAATGGTCCAGATCAAGGCATCATCATCCAAGGTGCCATCCAATGGTCCAGAAGCAAGATGCCATCACCGATGGTCTAGATTCAGGCGCTGAGCAACGGTCCAGATCTTTCATCTAGAGAGCCATCCAGTGGTCCAGATTCAGGCGCTGACCAATGGTCCAGATCCTTCATCCAGAAATTCATCCAATGGTCCAGATGAAGGCGCCAACCAGTGGACCAGATCCTTCATCCAGGAAACCATCTAATGGTCCAGATGAAGGCGCCAACCAGTGGACCAGATCCTTCATCTAGGGAGTGATCCAATGGTCCAGAAGTGAAGGCCCTATCAAACCCAATTCATTTGGGTTTAACCAACTTAAAGAAAATATTAAACCTAATCAAATCGGGTCTAATTAAAGCCAAATGGGTTTCAACTCTTGGCTAACCCATATTAGGTCATGATCTAATCATATTAGATCAACCTAATCTAAGAATCATATTCGAATTTAATTTGAATCAGGAGCTAGGATTTGCAACACGTGCTAGCATGTTCATCTTGCAAACATGATCTAATCCAATTAGACCCTTGATCAATTTTCTTGTGTGTGACCCATTGGGTTCCTTATCTTAGCCAGCAGTAGGTGTAGGTGCAAGTTGACTTAACCTGATTAGAATACCTCTAATCTAATTTAGGTTCAATTTAGTGCTAAACCTGACTTAGCAATCAGAACCTTTCTGATGCTTTGATTTAATCAAACTCTTTGATCTGATCAACCCACAAGACAAGATTGACGTCTAGCAACGTATCATGTCTACCCGGAAGATGAGGAATGTATTGGACAAATCCAAACATACCCTTCAATGGCAAGTAACTGTGCAATTCAATCCCTCAGTCATACTACATCCTGAATAAGTGCATGAGTATGGATCAATATCAAACTCAATCACTTATTCATGTCTCTCTCAATCTTTTATATGATAATTCAAACAATGAAATATTAGAAACTCTTTCTAATATTCATTTTGCTTTGATCAAAGGCTTCTTGAATCATCATAAGATTAGAGTAAGTAGGATGTTACCTTCTCTTACTAGAAGTGATTGATTCCTTGTTGACCTACTCACAACCTTCGTACAAAATCCACCATATCCAGAATACCCCGTACACAACGCAATGTCGTGAATGAGGGTAAACCAAAACATAGCTTCAAGTGTACAAGGTACCATGGTGATCTCAAGTCTAAGGATCACTTGCACAACTCCCACTATGAGAACCATCTTTTGATAATTAAGTAAGAATCCATAAGATGTTCTCATGGCTGGTCATTTCAGTGAACTCATTCCTCTAATGAGCACCCACATCTTTGTATTAGTGTCTCACACAAGTGATTGTGAGATCAATCATCCTCTACATTGAGCATACATAAGATGTGCCAGTCTTTCCGGTAATATTGATCCCCGACTCAATATACCAATTTGACTGAAAATATTCTAAATTAGGATTTTAGGATTTTAGGTCTCACTGGTATGATCTCATCATAATCCTAAAACCAATGTCCTAATTTATGGGGTTCATCATCCAATAATAAAATAGATAAGCAGCAAATGATGAAACACAATGCCTTTATTGATATATATCGAGTGTCAAAGTACATGATTTGGAGGATTACAAAGAGAAACTCATCAAATGATTGGCTTATAGGGCATCTACTCTTTCAGTAGCGACGTAGAATATGCTTGGTTCGCTGATGTGATTTGGGTTCTCTTGTTTGAGCTATGGCTCCAGTATTGTCAAAAAATATATGCACTGGACCATCAATGGAGGGTGTCACTCCAAGCTCGGTGATGAACTTTCGCAACCATACAGCTTCCTTGGCGGCATCAGATGCTGCGATGTATTCTGCTTCACATATAAAATCTGCCACTGTATGCTGCTAGGAACTCTTCCAGCAGATGGCCCCACCCTTAAGAATAAAGATATATCCCGACACACTCTTGCTATCATCTTGATCTGACCGAAAATTTGAATCGGTATATCCCTCAAGTTTTAAGTCAGAATCACCATAGATAAGCCACTGGTCTTTAGTATTTCTCAAATACTTAAGGATGGTTTTTACAACCTTCCAGTGGTTTTTACCTGGATTAGCATCTGCTCACTACTCCTAGTGAGTATGCCACGTCTGGTCTAGTACATGTCATGGCATACATTATAGATCCCACTGCCGAAGCATATGGAATTCTATAAATACTCTCTCTTTCTTGAGGGGTTGTCAGACAATCTCTTTTAGAGAGGTTAATTCCATGGCCCATCGGAAGATAGCTTTTATTGGAACTAATCATACTGAACCTCTTCAGTATAGTATCAATGTATATAGATTGGGATAATCCAAGCAATCTTTTAGATCTATCTCTATAAATCTTCATCCCCAGGATGTAAGATGCTTCTCCCAAATCCTTCATGGCAAATTGAGATGATAGCCAAACGTTTATTCCTTGTAATGCAGGAATGTCATTCCCGATTAAAAGAATGTCATCCACATACAAAATAAGGAATATAATAACTGAACCATTTGCCCATTTATAAATGCAAGGTTCCTCTGAAAGAGTAGATGCCCTACAAGCCAATCGCAATATGTATTGCGAAAGGTTTTTTCTTTTGATTTGTCCAAATCATGTACATGACATTTAAATATGAATAAAGGCGTTATATTTTATCATATGCTGTTGATTATATTTATGATAAACTCCTTAGATTAGGGCAATGGTTTTAAGACTATGATGAGATCATACTAGTAAGACTTAAAATTCTAAAATCCTAATCTTAAATATTTTCAGTCATTGGTGCATTGAGTCGGGGATCAATGATTACCGGAAAGACTGGCATGTCTTATGTATGCTCGATGCAGAGGATGATTGATCTCACAATCATTTGTGTGGAGACACTAATACAAAGATGTGGGTGCTCATTAGAGGAATGAGTTCACTGAATTGACCTACAAAGAGAAATCTTATGAAGTCTTACTTACATGTCAAAAGATGATTCTCTTAGTGGGAGTTGTGCAACTGATCCTATGACCTGAAATCACCATGGTATCTTGTGCAACTGATTCTCTTATGTACGAGGTATTCTGGATATGGTGAATTGTGTACGAAGATTATGAGTAGGTCAACAAGGAATTAATCACTTCTAGTAAGAGAAGATAGCATCCTATTTATTCTAATCATATGATAATTCAGGAAGCCTTTGATCAAAGCAGAATAAAAATTAGAAAGAGTTTCTAATGTTTCATTATTTGAATTATCATTAAAAGATTGAGAAAAATATGAATATGAAATTGAGTTTGACATATATTCATACTCATATACATATTTGGGATGCAGTTTGATTAAAGGATTGAATTGCATGGTAACTTGCCACTGAAGGGTATTTTTGGTATTTCTACCAAATTTCATATTTTTCGGGTAGACATGACACGTTGCTAGACGTCAATCTTGTTTTATAGGTTTGATCAAATTAAAGAGTTTAATTCAATCACCAATTAGAAAGGATTCTAATTGTTAAGTTCGGGTTCGCGCAGTTTGGACTTAAATCGATTAGAAGAGTTCTAATCAAGTTGGGTCAACTCGCACTCACACCTATTGCTGGCTAAGTATGGAACCCAATGGGTCACACACAAGAAAACTTATCAAGGGTCTAATTGGATTAGATCATGTTTGCAAGATAAACATCCTAGCAGGTGTTGCAAACCTTAGCTCCTAATTCGAATTGGATTCGAATCTGATTCTTAATTGATCTAATTTGATTAGATCATATTCTAATATGGGTTAGCCAAGAGTTGGCACCTAATTGGCTTGGTTTGAGTCTAATTGGGTTAGATTTAATAAATCATTCAATCTAGACCGTTAGATCTTGATCTACCGTTGGATGAAGACATAATGGAGAGTTGGTTTAACCCAATTGGATTGGGTTAGAGGATGGCTACCATAATTGACCATTGGATCTTAATCCCACCATTGGATGAAGACATAATGGGTCAAGTGAATGGCGCCTTGCATTGGAGCCCTTGGATCATCATCATGAAAGATCAAGAGGTGAGGCATGATGGACATGTGATTAGCATGTGATGTTGACTTGGTCAAAATATGGCACCACATGAAAGGACATATCATTTGATACACCTCCTCACTTGATCTGCACCTCCTCTTATTTGATATGGCCCTTTAGATGATGCCCTTTCATGAGAGGATGTGTGGATGGGATGCATCCCTTGGAGATGCATCCCTACACCTATTATAAATAGGTTAGCACTCCATGGGTTTCATCATTCCAATTCCACCCCACTCCTCTCTTCTTTCTTTCTTACATTAGTTTCTTTCTTTCTAGCATTGCTTCTAGTGTGTCCTAAGCCAAGACAAGGTGGTCTTCTTTAGGACAAAAGGATTAGAAGTGATTTTAGAAGGCTAAAGGAAAATAGAAAGGAAGGAAAGCAAGCCATTAGAGTTTTTTAGAAGAATTCTGCATTAAGGATCAAAAGTCTTTGGAGCTAAAGTCTTGATCAAGTTTTCGTGTGGATCACCATTGAAGGGCGGACACTTGGACGCCTCGTGGAGATTGTACACTTTGGATTAGCGTTTGAGGTATTCTACTAATTCTGCATTTATTTTATATCATTTGATTGTAATCATTAAGGTGATCTAGGCTTAAAAGGGTTTCATGCATAGGGACTTTATTAAGAAATTTTTAAAATCCCTAGCTTCCGCTGCGCATTATAACATGCTAAAATCCTTCAGTGGTATCAGAGCTATCCTTAATTGGTTCAATCAAATAATTATGTATGATGTATGATTATTAATTTACTATGAGATAGTAATGTCATATGCTTAGAGAAATGCTGAAATGTATGATTCATATATGATATGTTATGTAATAAAATATCATGATATGAAATTTTCCATATGAAAATATGTTGAAGCATGTTAATTAATTGCTTATGATTTATACATACTATGAGATAGCCATGATGCATAATAGTTTATTTTAGACATGTTAAATATATGTTACAATTAAAGAATGTGCTAGAGACTAGTAAGCCCTCAATAAAAATTATATTAAGTCATAGTGTTGAAAAACTTTGGGCTAACCCATATTAGAACAATTAATCTAATTAGTGTCTAAGGAAAGCACTAAAGGTGGTTCTCTAATTAGGACCTTACTCTCTGAGTAAGGGGAGCCTCCCACCTGCTTACCTGGCCATTAGAGTTCTTTAGAAGAATTCTGCATTAAGGATCAAAAGTCTTTGGAGCTAAAGTCTTGATCAAGTTTTCGTGTGGATCACCATTGGAGGGCGGACACTTGGACGCCTCGTAGAGATTGTACACTTTGGATTAGCGTTTGAGGTATTCTACTAATTCTGCATTTATTTTATATCATTTGATTGTAATCATTAAGGTGATCTAGGCTTAAAAGGGTTTCATGCATAGAGACTTTATTAAGAAATTTTTAAAATCCCTAGCTTCCGCTGCGCATTATAACATGCTAAAACCCTTCATCCTCTTCATTCTTAATGAAGCCATATGATTTGATCACCTTATCAAATCGTATGTTCCAACTCCGTGAAGCTTGCTTTAATCCATAAATGGATTTTTGAAGTTTGCACACCTTAGACTCATCTGCAGATATAAAACCTTTAGGTTGCATCATATACACCTCCTCTTCTAAATTTCCATTTAGAAAAGTGGTTTTAACATCCATCTGCCAGATCTCATAATCTAAGTGTGCTGCTATCGTAAGCATAATCCGAATGGATTTGAGCATTGCCACAGGAGAAAACATCTCGTCATAGTCAATACCATAACGTTGGCGATATCCTTTGGCAACCATACGGGCTTTATAGGTTTCTACCTTTCCGTCTGCACTTCGTTTTCTTTTGAAAATCCACTTACACCCTATGGGTTTAATGCCTTCGGGTGGGTCAACTAATGTCCATACATCATTGACTTTCATGGATTCCATTTCGGATTGCATTGCTTCAAGCCTTGCATCAGAGTCATACCTCTGCATTGCATCCATATATGTGATCGGATCCTCGTCGTTTTTATCAAGCTCGACCGGATCCCTGTCCCGAACCAAGAAACCGTAGTATCTGTCCGGCTGACGTGGTACTCTACCTGATCGCCTTAATGGTAAATCTAAGATGGGTTCTGGATCTGATCTAATCAAATCCGACTCAACTGGTTCAGTAGATGGTGTCGGATCTTCTACATGTTGAACTTCCTTAAGCTCAACATTAGAGCTTCTACTTTCTTCTCCAAGGAATTCCTTCTCTAAGAGTACAGCTCTATTGCTTACGAACAACTTTTGTTCTTCAACAAGGTAGAAGTAATATCCTTTAGTTTCTTTAGGGTAACCAACAAAGAAATATTTGTCAGACTTGGGTTCAAGTTTGTCTGTCTTCAAACGTTTGACGTACGCCGGACACCTCCAAACCCTAAGGTGAGAGAGCATTGGCTTACATCCAGTCCACATCTCATGTGGTGTTTTATTTATAGACTTACTTGGAACCTTATTTAGAATGTAGCAGGCTGACCCAAGTGCATATCCCCAAAAGGATATGGGCAGACTCGCAAACCCCATCATGGATCGAACCATGTCTAACAGAGTTCGATTTCTCCTTTTTGATACACCGTTATACTATGGTGTACCAGGAGGAGTCCATTGGGAGAGAATCCTATTTTCTTCTAGATATGTCAAAAACTCATTGGAAAGGTATTCACCTCCTCAATCTGATAGAAGAATTTTAATACTCTTTCCAGTTTGTTTTTCTACTTCATTACGATACAATTTGAACATTTCAAATGATTCAGATTTACATCTCATTAGATAGATATAACCATACCTAGAAAAGTCGTCTGTAAACGTAATGAAATATGAATACCCACCTCTAGCATCTGTGCTCATTTGCCCACATACATCAGAATGTACAAGGGTCAATGAATCACTAGCTCGTTCATCTTTTCCGGTAAAAGGTGATTTGGTCATCTTACCAAGAAGACATGACTCACAGGTTGTCAATGATTCACAATCATTAACATTGAGGATTCCCTCTTTACTTAACCTGTTTATCCTGTTCTTGTTAATATGATCTAGCCTATGATGCCAAAGGTAGACATCCGTAACATTATCTATTCTAGGGCGCTTACTTGACTTGTACATTACATTTACAGGCTGTGATAATATGTAAATCCCATTACTCAATTGTCCCTTCATTACAGTAACACCATTCATAATGATATCACAAGAATATTTTTTTATTGAAATTTCACAACCGTTCATGGCCAAAAGGCCTACGGAAATTACATTCAATAAGAACGTAGGACAATAGTGACAATCACTCAAGACAACTACATGAGAATTGAAAATAAGTTTGATATTTCCTAAAGCTAGAACTAGAACATTCAGGAATCTCTCGCTGTTTTCAAATATCTCACTCAGGAATCTCTCATTCAGGATCTTCCATCTCCAACATTCAGGAATCTCTCGCTGTTTTCAAATCTCTCATTGACCTGAAGTCCTTGCAACGAATTGCATATATTAAACGGACTTCCAATATCTAATACCCAGGTCGAATTATCACATATAGAAAAATTACAAGGTGTTATCATATAAATACCTTGATCAGCAATTGATTGCCCTTTTTTCTTACTTAGCCTGTTTGGATCAAGTGAGGCAAGGTACTGAGGATAATTTCTCTTTCAATGCCCCTGCTTCTTACAATAGAAGCATTCTGCCTGACTTTGGTCATCCTTAATCTTTTTGGTCTGACTATGCTGAGTTTTCAGCTTTTTATACCAATTATTGAAGTTGGGACCAGTCAACTTGTCATTATCCAATAATGAGCGAAGCGACAAACTTGTGGTCATTTCTACATAAAAGAAAATTTGGCTATTAGTATATGAATTGACTAAATAAAGTAGACTTGGACTTTAGTTTAAAGATACTCCCACTATTTTATACAAATTGGTAGCCTCTACCTCCAATTCGAAAAATTACTCTTAATTCTTTAGTGGGCACTAGAACCCAATAGATCGCATATGGGCCCGAGTGTGGCTCGGCCAACCCATATGCACCTATTGGTAGGTTCTTAACCAATTGCTTCACCAAGCAATTTCTAGTGATAATTTTGCCCTAGGTTCTTCGACAGGCGTGTGGCGCCTCTACCGAATACCCTAATCAGATCCAACCATTAAATGATAGGATTAAGTCTAATCAACTAATAGACGACCAAGCCCGAGTGTGGCTTGGCTCACCTGACCGCCTATTGAAGTTACACTTAACTCATCATATATTGAATGACAATTCCAATGCTTGATAAGTACCAGGCGTGTCGCGCCTCCAATAATTATCAAAACATTGGACCCATTATCACCCAACTTAATGAAAGGCTATGATCTAGTTATCCCCATAAATATTTCATTTTAAGGACCTAATAATTTTAGAGGATTTCATAATTAGGATAGATGAGAAGATCCGGTTAGTCCAATTTCTTCCACTGACTTCACCAAATCAGATTAGACTCAAACCGGTTAAGGAGGCACCTAAATCAGTCAAACTGATTTTTCTTATAGGCATGGGCTAACTCGAATCATTAAGTGATCCAATCAAAATGTGATTGACCATGTCGGCCAGGTAAGTAAGATCGGTGGAAGGGATATGCCATTAACTCGACAAAGACGAATCAGTGCGAGTAGCTCCCAATTAAAAACCACCAGTCAAGACTGCCAAACTTATCTTAGACACCAACTGGTTAATCAATTTCGATTTGATCACTCAAATGACTCGGGCTCTACCTCTGAGCCTAAATCAAGTTCCATCTTGGTCTAATCAAAGACATGGACTTGATCCATCTACAACTATTGTAAATTGACCTAAAATTTTCTTGACCTAATCTAGTTACTACTTAATTAGATTTGATGAATTAATTCTATTTGTCCATGTATGATTCTAACCTTCGATCTAACCCAATCCTAGGAACTTGATTCAAGCTAACCCATATACCCAAAAAATTATGCAATGTCAATTAATTGAGTTACAATTCTATTTCATAACACTTAATTCTCAATTAAGTTTAGACTTATGAAAATTTTGATCATTGCATATTTTTTTAATTACATATTAATTACAATCTTTCAGTTCTTAAAATATATTTTCAGATCTGAGTTTTTGTAATTAATCACATGTAATCAGATTTAATTCATGTTTAAGTCATAATGTTTTATGTTCATGCATCACATATACATAACAACATGAATTAATACAAACAACATACATCTTATGTATTTGTTTTTTCACTTTTATTTTCAGATCTTATTTGTTCATTAAGATTAGAGATCATATGAATCATAAATTTTATTTAGATCTAATCTAAACAATATTATAATTTCAGATTTATTCATGTTACTAATCCTAACACAAACATGCATCATATGCATTCAAAATTTCAGATCTACTTAATCATGCATAATCAGCAATTAAATCAATCATAAAAAGCACTTTAGATCTAATCTAAATATGTTAATAATTTTAGATTTAATTTCAAGAATTAAAACATAAAAGTTTAAACATGAACCTGGCTCTGAAACCACTGAAAGTGAATCCTAGGTTCTTCGGTGTTAAGCATGCTGAATTTTTTTTTTTTAAACCATGGCTGAACCTGATTGGGTTGCCTACGTATCCCTTCATAAGGAGGATCAATCCATACGTAGTTCTTTTTAAGTTTCAAAAATGCAGCAAAAAAATCGAATCAAACAATTTAATTCATGCATGCTTACAAGATCAAATCTAGAAATCAGCACCTTAAGAACATATAGGATTATGCCAAAATCGTTTAAACAATTATGCTAAAACTTTCATTCATGATTAACTATCAGATATAAAACTTAAAAATTCTATTCCAATTAATCTCTGAATATCCATCGAATGGATTCCGGAGATATTTCCGTGAGGAGCCCCAAAAGAGGATAAAATCTCGAAGAATCGGACCTAGATCTTGACACCATAATAAATGATTAATGCTAGATTAATACCTTTTATGGTGGATGAAAGTTGTGGATCTGATCCTTGACTTCACAGCCATGCACACAAATGGCCTCTACGAGAAGTACACGCGAAGTTCCTGAAGAGATCCAATCCTGCGTAAGTGTTAGCTTGCGCAGAATTTCTTAAGGCTGAAATTTGATCTTCCCAACGCTATCAACTTTTGATCCGCCTTCTTGGAAGAACTTGGAGGAAAGGTTTAGAGGGATTAAAGATGAATTAGATCTGATCTAAAGACTCTTATGATCAGGGACCCCTAACACTAATGGCGTGATGGACTTAGAGGAGGAAGAAGTCGGCTAGATTGAATGCAGAATTTTTCCATGCATGAACTAGGGTTCCTCTCTTTTCTTTTTCCTTTTTTTTCTTCTTTTTCTCTCTTTTTTTTTTGAATTCGACCACCAGCTGATGGAGGTGTTAGAACCCGCCCATGCCGCAGAAAAAATTCAGACGTAGCGGAAGAGGCATGTGCGAGATCAACCGTTCATCGCATGAACATCGTTCAAAAATCGTTCGCAGTTAGATAAGGATTAAAAACTTTTGAAACATTAGAAAGATCAGATCTTCACCTTTGTGTGGCTAGATGATCACCGCAAACTAATGATCGTGGTTTTGGAAGAAGGTTCACTTGAAGCCGTTCAAGTGTCCGGCCTCTACGGGTATCCACACGAAGCAAAGGACCAATCCTAATGCTCCAATCTCCCCGGGGTGCTAGCTCCCTTGCAGAGATATGTTTTGATGGCTGATCACCTCCCTTTCTTTCAACTCTTGAATGCTAGAGGGAGGAGGAAGAAGAAGAAGAAGATCACCAAGCCTTGCAGCCTTTTTCCTTTGCTTGCGTTGGAACCCAAAACAAGAGAGGAAGGAGGGGCCGCCAAGAGCTTTCTCTTCCCTTCTTTGCTTGTGGCTGAAGATCAAGGAGAAGTAGGAGGAGGCCACAGCTGGAAGAAGGGGACTTCAATGCCCTAGGTCAGCCCCCATGTCTCCTCTTAAATAGCATGTGGAGCTCCTACTTTGTAGGAGATCCTTGATTAACTTCCAAGAGGGGCGCCGGCCCCTCTTGTTGTGCCGCACCAAAGAAGAAAAGGAGGAGGGGCGTGAGCCCCTCCCTCTTGTGTTGCCCTAGTCCTCCTCTAAGGAGGATTAGGATGCCCCTATTTGGTTTAGTCCTAATCCAATTAGGGTTTAACCAAATCATGAATCAATCGGTTCAATCTATGCTAGTCCTAATCCAATTAGAACTTGAATGAACCATGACTCAATTGAACTCTTCAATCCTAACCCAATTAGGAGTCATGTTGATTCATGAGATTAATAATTAATTAGGACTTAAGAAACCCTAATCCAATTAGGATTTATTTAATTTTAGTCCTAATCCAATTAGGACTCTAATTTGAATCCAAAGTCCTAATCAGATTAGGATTCTGGAAATCCTACTCCAAGTAGGAATTCAAATTTAATTCAAAACTCCTAATCTAATTAGGATTGTAGGAATCCTACTCCAAGTAGGAATCCCAGTTCTACTCCAAATAGGATTTCCAGTCCTAATCCAATTAGGACTCTAAGAATCCTACTCGAAGTAGGATTTGTGTTTAAGTCTAATTAATTAATTCCATTGTTCCTTCTTCAACTGATTATCAATTGAATTGATTACTTGTGATTCCTAATTACGATTCAACTATCGGATCAGTCAATGCCTCTAATGTGTGTGACCCCATAGGTTCAATTCTGACTGGTAGTGAGATATATTGTGATCTCTATCACAATATCATTGAAAACTTCTTTCAATGGGTCGGAACGATTCCAACTCTACTCATTAGGGTTTATCGATCATCGAGACAATCCCTATGAGTCCCACCATCCACCAGCGACACCTAGCAGCATGTAGTAGCTACCCAGCAGAATAGAATGGTGAACCTCTAGGTGCAGTTATCGTGTAATACAGTCCTTCTATCGTGGATCCCTACAGGACGGAGGTCATGGACAACTCGTCAAACCCCATCGCCTATCATATGTCAAGATTTATTCGACTTAAGCTCGAGAGTGGAAAACTCTTTCTCCACTATACAATCTGCCCCGGCCGAGGTCTTACGAACTCAGTCTTATAAATCACATAGGATCTCTCCTTATCTATCAAGATCGATAGATTCCTTATAGGTGCATATCCTACTCCTACAGTGAACCTACTGCAGCCAATCTACACTGCATGGACCTATATAGCTAGAGACCATATATATGTGCAGTCAAACTACAATAACCTCACTGTGAGTAGCCGAAGCATCGCAGGTCAAAGGACCAGTCACACTACTGCAGCATCAAGCAAGTCACTGACGAGTGGATAGACATCCAAGTGACTTTTTGTCTTGGTCACTCTCAGTACCCTTGTTCTTAACAAGCATCTGCACTATTACATCAGTGTCGCCACACTGTGGACTCGAGTCTCGTCCATCCATAAGGAAAGCAATGTGTGCACTGATCGGATCGATCACCGTCCTCGTGATGATCCATTGATTAGGAGCATTCAGAAATTAATCACCAATGATGCATGGCTCAAATTCTTAACTCTTAAGAATATGCATCGTCATCTTATTAATTCTTGGACGATTCATAGACACATAAACAATATGAATGAAAAAGATACTTTTTATTTATTCAATAATAAATAGTCAAGTACAAAATTATGTTCCTAGAATTAATAATGTGTCAGCTAGATTAGCTTCTAGAACATACATCTAACAATCTCCCATTTGCACTAAAGCCAATTGGTCATATATCTTAGTCCCATCTTCTCAAGGTGGGCTTCAGTCTTTTGCTGACTTAGCTGCTTAGTGAATGGGTCTGCCACGTTGTCCGTGGAGTCTACTCTCTGCACCTCGACATACTTCTTCTCAACATAGTCGCGTATGAGGTGGAAATGCCACTCTATGTGCTTGGACTTCTGATGAGACCTTGGCTCCTTAGCAAGAGCTATGGCGCCATTATTATCGCAGTAGAGTGTTATGGCATCTGATGTCATCACGTCCAACTCTGCAATAAATTTCTTGAACCAGAAGCCTTCTTTAGCAGCTTCAGAGGCGGCGATGTATTCAGCTTCCATAGTAGAATCAGCAATGATCGGTTGTTTAGAACTCTTCCAATTCACCGTACCACCATTGCACAAGAACACATATCCAGATGTCGACTTCCTATCATCGACATCAGTCATGAAATCTGAATCTGTGAACCCTTCTACCTTTAACTCTGATGATCCTCCAAAGACCAAGAATAAATCTTTAGTTCTTCTCAAGTACTTAAGAATATTCTTCACAGCTGTCCAGTGTTCTTCACCTGAATTTGACTGATATCTGCTTGTGACACTCACAGCAAGGGCTATATCAGGTCGTGTACATAGCATGACATACATGAGGCTCCCTATTGCCGATGCATAGGGGATCTTGCTCATGCGTTGAATCTCTTCAGATGTGTTGGGGCACATCTTCTTAGAGAGATGAATTCCATGCCTTAGGGATAAGAGACCCCTTTTAGAGTTTTCCATGCTGAACCTTTTCAGCACTTCCTCTATGTACATCTTCTGTGATAGGCCAAGCATCCTTTTAGATCTATCTCTATAGACCTTTATCCCCAAAATATAGGATGCTTCTCCAAGATCTTTCATGGAGAACTCTTTTGACACCCAGACCTTGACCGAGGTTAGCATGGAAATATCATTCCCTATCAGGAGGATGTCGTCCACGTACAGTACGAGAAAGACGACAGCACTCCCACTAACCTTCTTCTAGACACACGGTTTCTCTTCGTTCTTGATGAAATCAAACGTTTTGATTGCATCATTGAAACGAGTGTTCCAACTCCGAGATGCTTGCTTTAGTCCATAAATAGACCTTTGCAGCTTGCAGACCTTGTGATCTCCATCACTGGAAATGAAACCCAAGGGTTGCTCCATGTAGATATCTTCATCAAGATATCCATTCAGGAAAGCTGTTTTCACATCCATCTACCAAATTTCATAATCATGAAATGCTGCAATGGCAAGCAATGTTCGGATGGATTTCAGCATGGCTACAGGTGAAAAGGTTTCCTGATAGTCAATGCCTTCGCACTGACTATACCCTTTTGCCACCAGCCTTGCCTTATAGGTCTCTGCCTTTCCATCCGAACCTATCTTTCTTTTGTAGATCCATTTGCATCCAATAGGTACAATACCTTCTGGTGGATCCACTAAAGTCCAGATTTGGTTGGAATGCATAGCTCCCAACCATTTCTCGGAATCGATATCTGATATTGCCTCGTTGTAGGTTTTGGGATCCTCTATGTGTTCCCTATCTCCAATGAGGAACATTTTCTTAGTATCCTCTTCAAGCATACCTAAGTATCTATCAGGAGGATGGGAGATCCTACTAGATCTGCGAGGTGGAGGAACAACGTGTACTGGCACTGTATGAATGGGTTCTATAGGATCCATGACTCGTTGCTTTTCAGAGACTTTCTCTTCAAGCTCAATTTTTCTCCCACTGCCTCTATCAAGGATAAACTGGTTTTCCAAGAAGATGGCATGTCGAGCGCACAAATACATTGTGATCCTTTGAGACATAAAAATTGTATCCTAATGACTCTTTAGGATATCCTATAAAAGAGCACTTATGGTCCTAGCCTCTAGTTTGTCCGCCTGTAGTCGCTTGACAAGGGCCGGACATCCCCAAATCTTGAGATGACCAAGACTTGGTTTCTTACCATGCTATATCTCATACGGTGTGGTAGGAACGGATTTAGAGGGAACTCTGAAAGAGTAGATGCTCTATAAGCCAATCATTTGATGGGTTTCTCTTTGTAATCCTCCAAATCATGTACTTTGACACTCGATATATATCAATAAAGGCATTGTGTTTCATCATTTGCTGCTTATCTGTTTTATTATTGGATGATGAACCCCATAAATTAGGACATTGGTTTTAGGGTTATGATGAGATCATACCAGTGAGACCTAAAATCCTAAAATCCTAATTTAGAATATTTTCAGTCAAATTGGTATATTGAGTCGGGGATCAATATTACCGGAAAGACTGGCACATCTTATGTATGCTCGATGTAGAGGGTGATTGATCTCACAATCACTTGTGTGAGACACTAATATAAAGATGTGGGTGTTCATTAGAGGAATGAGTTCATTGAAATGATCAGCCATGAGAACATCTTATGGATTCTTACTTAATTATCAAAAGATGGTTCTCATAGTGGGAGTTGTGCAAGTGATCCTTAGACCTGAGATCACCATGGTACCTTGTGCACTTGAAGCTATGTTTTGGTTTACCCTCATTCACGACATTGCGTTGTGTACGGGGTATTCTGGATATGGTGGATTTTGTACGAAGGTTGTGAGTAGGTCAACAAGGAATCAGTCACTTCTAGTAAGAGAAGGTAATATCCTACTTACTCTAATCTTATGATGATTCAAGAAGCCTTTGATCAAAGTAAAATGAATATTAGAAAGTTTTTCTAATGTTTTATTGTTTGAATTATCATATAAAAGATTGAGAGAGACATGAATAAGTGATTGAGTTTGATATTGATCCATACTCATGCACTTATTCAGGATGTAGTATGATTGAGGGATTGAATTGCACGGTTACTTGCCACTGAAGGGTATGTTTGGATTTGTCCAATAATTCCTCAGCTTTCGGGTAGACATGATACGTTGCTAGACGTCAATCATGTCTTGTGGGTTGATCGGATCAAAGAATTTGATTAGATCAAAGCATCAGAAAGGTTCTGATTGCTAAGTCAGATTTAGCACTAAATTGAACCTAAATTGAATTAGAGGTATTCTAATCAGGTTAGGTCAACTTGCACCTGCACCTACTGCTGGCTAAGATAAGGAACCCAATGGGTCACGCACAAGGAAATTGATCAAGGGTCTAATTGGATTAGATCATGTTTGCAAGATGAAAATGCTAGCACGTGTTGCAAACCCTAGCTCCTGATTCAAATTAAATTCGAATCTGATTCTTAGGTTAGGTTGATCTAATATGATTAGATCATGACCTAATATGGGTTAGCCAAGAGTTGGAACCCATTTGGCTTTAATTAGACCTGATTTGATTAGGTTTAATGTTTTCTTTAAGTTGGTTAAATCCAATTGGATTGGGTTTGATAGGGCCTTCATCTGGACCATTGGATGGCTTCCTGGATGAAGGATCTGGTCCACTAGTTGGCGCCTTCATCTGGACCATTGGATGGATTTCTGGATGAAGGATCTGGACCATTGGTCAGCGCCTGAATCTGGACCACTGGATGGCTCTCTGGATGAAAGATCTGAACCATTGCTCAGCGCCTGAATCTGGACCATCGGTGATGGCATCTTGCTTTTGGACCATTGGATGGCACCCTAGATTATGATGCCTTGATCTGGACCATTAGATGGCGCCTAGATCTAGACCATTGGCTTTGGTTCACTGCATTTGGGCCCTTGGATCATCAAAATTTAAGAGAGAGACATGAGAAAGAAGTTGATACACCCTTCTCCTTAGCACCCCATCATGATGGGATGCCTCTCTTGGCACATGCCTCATCATGATGAGGTGTGTGGATGGGGTGCATCCCTTTATGATGTATCCCTCCATCTCTTATAAACAGGGAGGTGCCTTGGGGTTCTAAAGATCATCAAAAAAAGGAAAAGTCTCTCCTTCTCTCTCCCTTATCCCTTCTTTCTTACAAGCCTCTCTCTTTTGTCCTAACCCAAGACAAGAGGATCTTCTTTAGGACAAAAAGGCTAGTGAATGTTCTAGAGGTAGAAAGGAAGAAGGAAGTGAAGGAAAATCAGCCAATTAAATCCTTTGGAAGGATTGAACAATTAGAATCAAGTTTTGGTGGAGTTAGAGTCTTGAACCCATTTATGTGTGGATCAACATCGGAGGGTGAACATTTGGGCACCTTAGGACATTTTCAGACATATTGGATATAGCGTGATAGGTATTCTTCTATACCAAGATTATATTTTCTACATTATTTGGTTATACTATTAAGGTGATCTTGGCTTATTAGGGTTTCATATAATGAGTTTTATAAGAAAATTTTATAATCCCGTATCTTCCACTGCGCCCTAGGGCACTGGGAAACCCAACAAACTCTATTCAGTAGATAAATTGCGGTAAGTAAGGCATCTTTCCAAAGAAACATAGGTAAATCAGTGAAGCTCATCATGGACCGGACTATATCCAATAGAGTCTGATTTCTCCTCTCTGACACCCCGTTGAGTCGAGGTGTACCCGGAGGAGTGCATTGTGAGACTATGCCATTCTCTTTGAGATAGTCCCGGAATTTCCCACTAAGGTATTCTCCTCCTCGATCTGATCGAAGAGTCTTAAGGAGTTTTTCAGTTTGTTTTTCTATTTCATTTCTGAACTCTTTGAACTTTTCAAAAGATTTAGATTTGTGTCTCATAAGATACACATACCCATACCGTGAATAATCATCGGTAAAGGTAATGAAGTACGAATAACGTCAAAAGGCTTGCACATCGAATAGGCCACACACATCTGTGTGTACCAGGGTAAGTATTTCAGTGGTCCTTTCCCCATGTCGTACAAAGGGCAATCTAGCCATTTTTCCTTGAAGACAGAACTCGCAAACTGGATATGACTGTTAGATGTATGCCCTAGAAGCTAATTTTGGCTGACACATTATTAATTTTAGGACATAATTTATACTTGACTTTATTATTATTGAATAAATGAAAGGCATCTTTTTCATTCATATTATTATTGTGTCTATGAATCGTCCAAGGAATTAATAAGATGATGATGCATATTCTCGAGAGTTGAGAATTTGAGCCATGTATCATTAATGATTAATTTCTAAACGCTCCTGATCGATGGATCATCACGAGGACGGTGATCGATCCGATAAGATCAGTGCACACATTACTTTTCCTATGGATGGACGAGACTCGAGTCCACAGTGTGGAGACACTAAAGTAATAGTGCAGGTGCTTGTTAGAGAACAAGGGTACTGAGCGTGACCAATACAAGAAGTCACTTGGATGTCTATCCACTCGTCAGTGACTTGCTTAATGTTGCAGTAGTGTGACTGGTCCTTTGACCTGCGGTGCTTCGGCTACTCACAGTGAGGTTATTGTAATTTGACTGCACACATACATGGTCTCTAGCCATATGGGTCCATGCAGTGTAGATTGGCTGCAGTAGGTTCACTGTAGGAGTAGGGTATGCACCTATAAAGAATCTATCGACCTTGATAGATAAGGAGAGATCTTATGTGATTTATAAGACTGAGTTCGTAAGACCTCGGCCGGGGCAGTATGCACAGTGGAGAAAGAGTTTTTCACTCTCGAACTTAAGTCGACTAAATCTTCACATATGACAGACGATGGGGTTTGACGAGTTGTCCATGACCTCCGTCCTGTAGGGATCTACGATAGTAGGACTGTATCACATGATAACTGCACCTAGAGGTTCATCATTCTATTCTGCTGGGTAGCCACTACATGCTGCTAGGTGTCACTGGTGGATGGTGGGACTCATAGGGATTGTCTTGATGATCGATAAACCCTAATGAGTAGAGTTGGAATCGTTTCGACCCATTGAAAGGAGTTTTCAATGATATTGTGATAAAGATCACAATATATCTCACTACCAGTCAGAGTAGAACCTATGGAGTCACAGACACTAGAAGTATTGACCGATCCGATGGTTGGAAAGTGATTATGAATCACGAGTAATCAATTCGATTGATAATAAGTTGAAGAAGGAATGGGAATTGATTAATTAGACTTAAAACACGAATTCTACTTCGAGTAGGATTTCTAGAGTCCTAATTGAATTAGGACTGAAAATCCTAATTGGAGTAGGACTGGGATTCCTACTTGGAGTAGGATTCCTACAATCCTAATTAGATTAGAAGATTTGAATTAAAATTGGATTCCTACTTAGAATAGGATTCCTAGAGTCCTAATCGGATTAGGACTTCGAATTCAAATTAGAGTCCTAATTGGATTAGGACTAGAATTAAACAAGTCCTAATTGGATTAGGATTTCTTAAGTCATAATTAATTATTAATCTAATGAATCAACATGACTCCTAATTGGGTTAGGATTGAAGAGTTCAATAGAGTCATGGTTCATTCAAGTTCTAATTGGATTAGGACTAGCATAGATTGAACCCGATTGATTCATGATTTGGTTAATCCTAATTAGATTAGGACTAAACCATGAGAAGGACACCTAATCCTCCTTGGAGGAGGATTAGGTTAACCAAGTAAGAGGGGCATGAGCCCCTCTCCTCTTGATTGGTGCGGCATGAAGAGAGGGAGCCGGCGCCCCCTCTTGGAAATAAATCAAGGGCTCCTAACTTGTAGGAGCCCTTCATGACTTTAAAAAGGGAGGTGGGCGGCTGACCTAGGGCATCATTAGAAGCCCTCCTCCTCTCCAATTCGTGGCCACCCTTCCCTCCTCTTGGATCAGCCGCAAGCAAGAAGGAAAAGGTCCTTGATAGTCTTCTTCTTCCTCTTTCGTTTGGGATTCAACACAAGGAAAAGGAAAGGCTGCATCTAGCCTTTTGGATCTTCTCCCTTGATCCCTTCATCTTCTTCCTCCTCCCTCTATCATTCAAGAGTTGAAGTAAAGGGAGGTGATCAACCATCAAAACATATCTCTGCATAGGAGCTAGCACCCCGGAAAGATTAGAGCGATTGGATCGGTTTCTGCTTCGTGTGGATACCCGTAGAGGCCGGACACTTGAACGGCTTCAAGCGAACCTTCTTCCAAAACCACAAACTTCAGTTTACGGTGATCATCTACTCGCACAAGGTGAAGATCTGATCTTCTTAAGGTTTTTAAAAGGTTTTAATCCCTACCCATCTACGAATGATTCTTGAAACACGTTCATGCGATGAACGTCGATCCCGCTTATGCCGATTCCGCTGCATCTGAATTTTTTTGAATTTTTCTGCGGCATGGGCGGGGTTTCCAACAGTACAGATGTATGTGGCCCATTCGATGTGCTAGCCAGGGGACGTTTTATTCGTACTTCATTACCTTTACCGATGATTATTCACGGTATGGGTATGTGTATCTTATGAGACACAAATCTGAATCTTTCGAAAAGTTCAAAGAGTTCAAAAATGAAGTAGAAAAACAAACTGGAAAACCTCTTAAGGCTCTTCGATCAGATCGAGGAGGAGAATACCTTAATGGAGAATTCCGGAACTATCTCAAAGACAATGGCGTAGTCTCACAATGGACTCCTCCGGGTACACCTCAACTCAACGGGGTGTCAGAGAGGAGAAATCGGACTCTATTGGATATGGTCCGGTCCATAATGAGCTTCACTGATTTACCGATGTATCTTTGGGGAGATGCCTTACTTACCGCAGTATATTTACTTAATAGAGTTTCCTCTAAATCTGTTCCTACCACACCGTATGAGATATGGCATGGTAAGAAACCAAGTCTTTGTCATCTCAAGATTTGGGGATGTCCGGCCCACGTCAAAAGACTACAGGCGGACAAACTAGAGGCTAGGACCATAAGCGCTCGTTTTATAGGATATCCTAAAGAGTCATTAGGATACAATTTTTACGTCTCAGAGGAGCACAATGTGTTTGTGAGCCGTCATGCCATCTTCTTGGAAAACCAGTTTATCCTTGATAGAGGCAGTGGGAGGAAAATTGAGCTTGAAGAGAAAGTCTCTGAAAAGCAACGAGTCATGGATCCTATCGAACCCATTAATACAGAGCCAGTACACGATGTCCCTCAACCACCTCGCAGATCTAGTAGGGTCTTCCATCCTCCCAATAGATACTTAGGTGTACTAGAAGAGGATATCGAGGAAATGTTCCTAGTGGGAGATAGGGATCACATACAGGATCCCAAAACCTACAACGAGGCAATATCTGATATCGATTCTGAGAAATGGTTGGAAGCTATGAAGTCAGAATTAGACTTGCATTCCAACCAAGTCTGGACCTTAGTAGATCCACCAGAAGGTATTGTACCTATTGGATGCAAATAGATCTACAAAAGGAAAATAGGTTCGGATGGAAAGGTAGAGACCTTTAAGGCAAGGCTGGTGGCGAAAGGGTATAGTCAACGCAAAGGCATTGACTATCAGGAGACCTTTTCACCTGTAGCCATGCTGAAATCCATCCGAACATTGCTTGCCATTGCAGCATTTCATGATTATGAAATTTGGCAGATGGATGTGAAAACTGCTTTCCTAAATGGATATCTTGAAGAAGATATCTATATGGAACAGCCTCTGGGTTTTACTTCCAGTGATGGAGATCACAAGGTCTGCAAGCTGCAAAGGTCCATTTATGGACTAAAGCAAGCATCTCGGAGTTGGAACACTCGTTTCGATGATGCAATCAAAACGTTTGATTTCATCAAAAACAAAGAGGAACCGTATGTTTACAAAAAGGTTAGTGGGAGCGCTGTCGTATTTCTCGTACTGTACGTGGACGACATCCTTCTGATAGGGAATGATATTCCCATGCTAACCTCGGTCAAGATATGGTTGTCAAAAGAGTTCTCCATGAAAGACCTTGGGGAAGCATCCTATATTTTGGGAATAAAGGTCTATAGAGATAGATCTAAAAGGATGCTTGGCCTATCACAGAAAATGTATATAGAGGAAGTGCTGAAAAGGTTCAGCATGAAAAACTTGAAAAGGGGTCTCTTACCCCTAAGGCATGGAATTCATCTCTCAAAAAAGATGTGCCCCAACACATCTGAAGAGATTCAACGCATGAGCAAGATCCCTTATGCATCGGCAATAGGGAGCCTCATGTATGCCATGCTATGTACACGACCTGATATAGCCCTTGCTGTGAGTGTCACAAGTAGATATCAGTCGAATCCAGGTAAAGAACACTGGACAGCTGTGAAGAATATTCTTAAGTACTTGAGAAGAACTAAAGATTTATTCTTGGTCTTTGGAGGATCATCAGAGTTAAAGGTAGAAGGGTACACAGATTCAGACTTCATGACTGATGTCGATGATAGGAAGTCAATATCTGGATATGTGTTCTTGTGCAATGGTGGTACGGTGAATTGAAAGAGTTCTAAACAACCGATCATTGCTGATTCTACTATGGAAGCTGAATACATTGCCGCCTCTGAAGCTGCTAAGGAAGGCTTCTGGTTCAAGAAATTTATTGTGGAATTGGATGTAATGTCATCAGATGTCATAACACTCTACTGCGATAATAATGGCGCCATAGCTCTTGCTAAGGAGCCAAGGTCTCATCAGAAGTCCAAGCACATAGAGCGGCGCTTCCACCTCATACGCGACTATGTTGAGAAGAAGTATGTCGACGTGCAGAGAGTAGACTCCGCGGACAACGTGGCAGACCCATCCACTAAGCAGCTAAGTCAACAAAAGACTGAAGCCCACCTTGAGAAGATGGGACTAAGATATATGACTGATTGGCTTTAGTGCAAGTGGGAGATTGTTAGATGTATGCCCTAGAAGCCAATTTTGGCTGACACATTATTAATTTTAGGACATAATTTGTACTTGACTTTATTATTATTGAATAAATGAAAGGCATCTTTTTCATTCATATTATTATTGTGTCTATGAATCGTCCAAGGAATTAATAAGATGATGATGCATATTCTCAAGAGTTGAGAATTTGAGCCATGTATCATTAATGATTAATTTCTAAATGCTCCTGATCGATGGATCATCACGAGGACGGTGATCGATCCGATAAGATCAGTGCACACATTACTTTTCCTATGGATGGACGAGACTCGAGTCCACAGTGTGGAGACACTGAAGTAATAGTGCAGGTGCTTGTTAGAGAACAAGGGTACTGAGCTTGACCAATACAAGAAGTCACTTGGATGTCTATCCACTCGTCAGTGACTTGCTTGATGTTGCAGTAGTGTGACTGGTCCTTTGACCTGCGGTGCTTCGGCTACTCACAGTGAGGTTATTGTAGTTTGACTGCACACATACATGGTCTCTAGCCATATGGGTCCATGCAGTGTAGATTGGCTGCAGTAGGTTCACTGTAGGAGTAGGGTATGCACCTATAAAGAATCTATCAACCTTGATAGATAAGGAGAGATCCTATGTGATTTATAAGACTGAGTTCGTAAGACCTCGGCCGGGGCAGTATGCACAGTGGAGAAAGAGTTTTTCACTCTCGAACTTAAGTCGAATAAATCTTCACATATGACAGACGATGGGGTTTGACGAGTTGTCCATGACCTCCGTCCTGTAGGGATCCACGATAGTAGGACTGTATCACATGATAACTGCACCTAGAGGTTCATCATTCTATTCTGCTGGGTAGCCACTACATGCTGCTAGGTGTCACTGGTGGATGGTGGGACTCATAGGGATTATCTTGATGATCGATAAACCCTAATGAGTAGAGTTGGAATCGTTTCGACCCATTGAAAGGAGTTTTCAATGATATTGTGATAGAGATCACAATATATCTCACTACCAGTCAGAGTAGAACCTATGGGGTCACACACACTAGAAGTATTGACCGATCCGATGGTTGGAAAGTGATTATGAATCACGAGTAATCAATTCAATTGATAATAAGTTGAAGAAGGAATGGGAATTGATTAATTAGACTTAAAACACGAATCCTACTTCGAGTAGGATTCTCAGAGTCCTAATTGGATTAGGACTGGGAATCCTAATTGGAGTAGGACTGGGATTTCTACTTGGAGTAGGATTCCTACAATCCTAATTAGATTAGGAGATTTGAATTAAAATTGGATTCCTACTTAGAATAGGATTCCTAGAGTCCTAATCGGATTAGGACTTCGAATTCAAATTAGAGTCCTAATTGGATTAGGACTAGAATTAAACAAGTCCTAATTGGATTAGAATTTCTTAAGTCATAATTAATTATTAATCTAATGAATCAACATGACTCCTAATTGGGTTAGGATTGAAGAGTTCAATAGAGTCATGGTTCATTCAAGTTCTAATCGGATTAGGACTAGCATAGATTGAACCCGATTGATTCATGATTTGGTTAATCCTAATTAGATTAGGACTAAACCATGAGAAGGACACCTAATCCTCCTTGGAGGAGGATTAGGTTAACCAGGTAAGAGGGGCATGAGCCCCTCTCCTCTTGATTGGTGCAGCATGAAGAGAGGGAGCCGGCGCCCCCTCTTGGAAATAAGTCAAGGGCTCCTAACTTGTAGGAGCCCTTCATGACTTTAAAAAGGGAGGTGGGCGGCTGACCTAGGGCATCATTAGAAGCCCTCCTCCTCTCCAATTCGTGGCCACCCTTCTCTCCTCTTGGATCAGCCGCAAGCAAGAAGGAAAAGGGCCTTGATAGTCTTCTTCTTCCTCCTTCGTTTGGGATTCAACACAAGGAAAAGGAAAGGCTGCATCTAGCCTTTTGGATCTTCTCCCTTAATCCCTTCATCTTCTTCCTCCTCCCTCTATCATTCAAGAGTTGAAGTAAAGGGAGGTGATCAGCCATCAAAACATATCTCTGCAAGGGAGCTAGCACCCCGGGGAGATTAGAGCGATTGGATCGGTTTCTGCTTCGTGTGGGTACCCGTAGTGGCCGGACACTTGAACGGCTTCAAGCGAACCTTCTTCCAAAACCACGAACTTCAGTTTGCGGTGATCATCTACCCGCACAAGGTGAAGATCTGATCTTCTTAAAGTTTTTAAAAGGTTTTAATCCCTACCCATCTACGAACGGTTCTTGAAACATGTTCATGCGATGAACGTCGATCCCGCTTATGCCGATTCCGCTGCATCTGAATTTTTTTGAATTTTTCTGCGGCATGGGCGGGGTTTCCAACAATGACTCGAAAGTTAATGAGCCGAGAAGTCCATCTTTATCCATTTTGTTCATTCTGTCTTCTCCAATATGGCCAAGTCTGAGGTGCCACAAATATTTTTGGTTTATCTCATCCCTGGATCTCTTGGATCCTTTGGCACTCACTTCTTGCTCAGATACATCCATATGCAAATGATAGAGACTGTCAATCATAAAACCACGTGCGACTATTTTATTTCTGAAATAAATAGAACAATAGTCTTTATCAAATGTAAAAATATGACCTTCCTGTGCTAGACATGAAACAGAAATCAAATTTCTGATAGCAGCAGGTACATAATAGCAGTCTCTAAGTAATAAACTAAAATCAGACGGTAGTCGCAGATGATTGGTGCCCACAGCCACAGCAGCAACTTTTGCCCCATTGCCAACTCTAAGGGTTACCGCACCTTCCGCCAACCTTCTACTTTTCTTTAGACCCTGCATAGTAGTGCACAAGTGAGCACTAGAACCAGAATCTATAACCCAACTAGAAGTAGAAGAAACCGTTAGATTAGTTTCAATTACGAGCAAGTCTATACCTTCTGAAGGTGTGTCAGCCTTCTTGTTCTTCAGGCTCTCGAGGTATGAAGGACAGTTCCTCTTCCAGTGGCCGTCGATATTGCAGTGGAAACATTTTCCTTTATCATTAGCCTTTTTCTTTTGAACTTCCTTCTTTGGCTTCTTGTCTTTCTTCTACTTCTTTGCAGGCTTCTTTTTCTTCCAAGTAGACTTTCTCTTGGAACCAGAAGTCAGCTCAGCAGCAAGGACATTGCCCCTTGAACCTTTCAAGGCTCCCTCAGCAGTTACCAACATGTTTAACAGTTCAGTCTTAGTGCATTCAATCTTATTCATGTGGTAGTTTACTATAAACTATCCAAATAAATCAGAAAGGGATTAAAGGATCAGATCTACTTGCAATTCTTTGTGCATGTTCATACCGAGCTTCTCAAGCTCCTCCAGGTCCTTGATCATAGTCAGACCGTGATCATGGACAGACTGCCCCTCGCACATCTTTGCTTTGAAGAGCCTCTTGGACACTTCAAAACGAACTGTGCGACTATGCTCACCATACAACTCTTGCAGGTGTGCCAGTATGTCCCTAATAGTCTTCAAATTCTCATGCTGGCATTGGAGTTCATTGGACATGGATGCCATGATATAGCACTTGACCCTAATGTCATCGTCTGTCCACTTTTCATGCGTCACATGCTGATCAGTAGTTGGACATGCTGGTAATATGGGGATGTCATTGTCGAGCACATAGCCTATTTTCTCGCAACTCAGAATAATTTTGAGATTTCTAAACCAGTCTTTGTAATTGGTACCGGTCAATCGGTTGGTCTCAAGAATACGGGTCAAAGAGTTTGAGGCTGACATTATGATCTGCAGAGAGTAAAGATTCTAGTTAGACTTTTGTACTTAATCCTAATCTGTTCTAGGGTCTTTTAGAATAAATGTACCTCCCACTATTTTCTCGAATTTCTCACACTCCCCTGGTAGGAAAACAGAAAACTTACACGACTAGGATTTTTAGTGGGTACTGCAGTCCCACCGATTTACATGCCACCTCACCTAACAGTTATTGGTGACACATAAATAGATGAGTGTACAACTCTTGTACAATGCTTCTCAAGCATGTTGCAGTGCTACTTGGTCTCTAAGCCATGAAGACCTCATCTAACAGTTATTGGTCCCATTTCTTAGTAAAGCAGACTCACGTATAACCGTACAAATAAAGTCGTCATTAGATCCTCACCTAACAGTTATTGGTGCCCAACCCCACCTTTACCCTACAACATCTCATGTCTATAGAGAGGTCCAGCACCCCGATGCAACTTGCCCACTGTATCCAGCCGAGACAAATCAACATCAGAAAGACCTTAGCAGCTCTAGTACAGTGGAAGATCTATTGACTTAATATTGGTTAATCAGGTCTTAGTGTTTGCAACTTGAGCTCTTCATAAGAGGTAATCGAACAATTAGCCAGGTAAGCAGGTGGGAGGCTCTCCTTACTCAGAGAGTAAGGTTCTAATTAAGTAACCACCTTTCATGCTTTTCTTGACACCAATTAGATCAATTAATCTAATATGACTCGCTCATGTTGGTTCACTCTCGACTTGGTTGAGGAGGTTTTAGTTTAGGTCTCATTGGGTTTGCTACATCACATGTAAACCTATCTACCCCGCTCTCATTCACATCACATGCAAACGGCACATCGCAGGCAGTTATAATCACAGCAATAAATAAAGCTAAACTTTAAATAAGTGATGATCATGGATTCTAATTAGGTCATATTACAATGACATGCACGTCAATCGATCAATTGTCTTCAACTCTTGAATTGGTTCCAAACCTCCTTGATTCGATCCTTAATCAACTCTTGATCCAATCGCCATCAACCGCTCAGATCGCCGTTCATCTCATGCACTATCTTCGACTTGATCGTTGACGCACATCACATCACAGAAATATAACAAGATATAAAATAAAAATAATAATAAATTACATCTCCTTTTAGGAGGCACGCAGGCCTCTCAAAATATCAAATAAGATGCATGCAAGCATCTGAAAAATTACATGACATTGCAGATCACATCGCAGGTCTTTACAATTGATACCAAAAAGGTTTGAATCCTATGATCATCACCACATGCAGCAATTATACTTTTCACATCTGAAACTTAATTGATTATGTTATGACATAGGTTGCTGATCATGCTAATCATGATTCTAAGCTTTGTAATCTCATTAAAAATGCAATTAGAATCATCATTTTATCACATAAAAATCAGCATGCAAAAATCAGCACCCCTGAAAAATCTGCATGCAGAAAATTTTCAGCATGCATAACCTTTTAAATTTTAGATCTAAGATGCCTTTAGATAATTAATTCTTATCTTAATCTATGATGCCTAGGCTCTGATACCACTGTTAGAATCTGCCCATGCCGTAGAAAAAATTTTTAAAAAAATTTAGACGCAGCGGAAGAGGCATGTGCGAGATCAACCGTTCATCGCATGAACGTTGTTCAAAAATCGTTCGTAGTTAGATAAGGATTAAAAACTTTTGAAACATTAGGAAAATCAGATCTTCACCTTTGTGCGGGTAGATGATCACCGCAAACTGATGATCGTGATTTTGGAAGAAGGTTCGCTTGAAGCCGTTCAAGTGTCCGGCCTCTACGGGTATCCACACGAAGCTGAGGACCAATCCTAACGCTCCAATCTCTCCGGGGTGCTAGCTCCCTTGCAGAGATATATTTTGATGGCTGATCACCTTCCTTTCTTTCAACTCTTGAATGCTAGAGGGAGGAGGAAGAAGAAGAAGAAGATCAAGGAAGAAGATCACCAAGCCTTGCAGCCTTTTTCCTTTGCTTGCGTTGGAACCCTGAGGATGATAGTGGTATTTTGATGATTAATACAATAATTAAGAGTATGTTACAAGTTAATTCGATACATCATTAATAAGTCTGTCACTCTCGATACATTAGTATAATGAGATTAAGATGTATTTCAATGATTATTAATGAGATAAAATTTGTGATAGGAAAGGGATAGTGAATTCTAAATTCTAATTTGGCAAAGTTTCAAGTGAAACATACTCTTAAGTGGACAATAGTAATTTTTATAGTTTGGAGTATGTAGCACTACCATGACATATATTCAAAATTATTTAAAGGTTATTACATTGATTATATGGATGAATCTAACCTTAAGTTGCAGCAAAGTGTGGATTGAGTCGACCCCAAGATTGATTGAGTCGACCCCGGCACATCAAGAAACCATCTGGCACACTTCTGCAAAAATGGCACGGATGAATAGTACTTGGGTCGACCCAAGAAAAGGATGAGTTGACCCAATCCTCAAGCCTCAAGAAAATAGTTCTCTGGAAACCCTGAGAGGGTCGACCCAAATGAAACTTGAGTCGACCCAAACTTGAGTCGACCCCAAGTTAACATGAGTCGACCCATAGGCAATGACATTTAAAAATAGGTTCTCTGGAAACTCTGAGAGGGTCGACCCAAGTGGAAGTTGAGTCGACCCAACTGAACCTTGAGTCGACCCAAAAAGGTGTTGAGTTGACCCAAGTGAAGGAAGGCTGAAATGCAAGGTTCTGTGGTTCTGAGAGGGTCGACCCCAGTAAAAGTTGAGTCGACCCAAGTGAAAGTTGGGTCGACCCCAGTAAAAGTTGAGTCGACCCAAGCACGGGCAGAAGCATAACGGCTAGTTCTGCAGAAGTACTTTTTGACCTTCCAACAGTGAGTAACGGCTAGTTTTTGAATTCTAACCATTGGGGCTTGTCCAATGGATGAAGGAAACTATTTAAAGTGACACTATTCATCAGAGGAAACATCCTTTTGCAAAATATCAAAGCTTACACAAGAAAGACAAGTGCCCTAATCTTCTTCATCCAAGTGCTTCATTCAAGAGTCAAAAAGGAAGTGGTTGAGCAGACTCCAAGAGATATCAAAAGCTCCATCCACCCTTGAAGAGTGAAGCATTCTTGACAAAGAAGAGAGAAGTCTCATCAAGCTATTACAATTCTATAAACTCTTCTTTGTGGCTTATAAATGTTATATTTGCTCATCTAGGAGCTTCAACTTTCTTCTTTCTTTTTATTAATCACTTTGTAAAGGTTTGTTGGTGAGCCCGCAAAACCAACGGTGTAGGTTTATTGGTGAACCTGTAAAACCAATTGTGAAGGTTCGTTGGTGAGCCCGTAAAACCAACATAGGTTTTTGGTGATCCCGGAAAACCAAAGTGTAAAGATTTTTGGATTGTGAGCCCGGAAAATAATCCAACTGTAATCCGCGGGATTATAGTAAATTTCCAAGGGGTCGCTTGGGGAGTGGACGTAGGTGCTTAGGAGAGCACCGAACCACTATACTTCTTGTGTGTTTGTAGTGTGCATTGTTCTAATTTCACTCACTCATCAATTGACTAAAGTAAGATAGTAAAAATTAAAAGAAACCAATTCACCCCTCCTCTTGGCTTGTCACCTTGGGCAACAAGTGGTATCAGAGCAAGGTGCTCATATAGTATTTGTTGATCTCACAATCAAGAGTCAAAGATCATGACAACCCAAGTGGGATGTTCTATGAGTGAGGGGCAATCCACAAATAGACCTTCTCTATTTAATGGCACAAATTACACATACTGAAAAGCTAGGATGAAGATATTCATTCAAGCTCTAGACTATGAATTGTGGTATATTATAACTAGAGGACCTCACACACCCACAATTAGTATAGAGGGCACTATCATACCCAAACCAAAAATGGATTGGAATGAAAGTGATAGAAGACTAGCACAACTAAATGCTAAAGCGATTAATGTACTTTACTGTTCACTAGATGTAAGTGAATTCAATAGAATATCTACATGCATCTCCGCAAAAGAAATTTGGGATAAACTTGAGGTCACACATGAAGGAACAAATCAAGTTAAGGAGTCAAAAATCAACATATTAGTACATAAGTATGAATTATTTAAAATGGAATCCACTGAGTCCATAACTGAAATGTTTACTCGTTTCACTGAAATCATAAATGGGCTAAAGAGTTTAAGAAAGTCTTATACTAACTCTGAATTGGTGCGAAAAATTCTCAGGTCTCTACCAAGAGTTTGGGAGGCCAAGGTAACAGCAATTCAGGAAGCAAAGGACCTCAATACACTGCAATTGGAGGAACTTCTAGGATCACTCATGACCCATGAGTTGACCATGAGGCAAAATTCAGAAGATGAGGTCAAGAGAAGGAAGACCATTGCCTTAAAGTCTACCACTCCAAAATAAGAAACTAAATCGGAAGAATCTGATGATGATAAGGAATTTGATGAAGAAGGAATGGCTATGCTTGGAAGAAAATTCAGAAAATTTATGAGAGGAAAGAAGAGATTTCATAAAAAGAAGCCCTTCTTCAAAAGTAGCTCAAGCAAAGAAAAGGGTAAGGACAAAGAAAAAGAAAAGGAAACTCCAATTTGTTATGAGTGTAACAAGTCCGAGCATTATAAGATAGATTGCCCGGAATTAAAGTGGATGGCAAGAAAACTTAAGAAGAAAAACTTCATGGCCGAATGGAGTAAAAGTGAGGAGTCAAGTTCGGAAGAGGAAGATCATCAAGAGACGGCCCAAATCTGCCATATGGCCAATGACGATGAGGTAGATTCTGAACTTGAATGTGATTTTACTGTTGATGAATTACATGATGCATTTTTAGAACTCATGGAAGAACACAAAAAACTTATCAATAAAAATAAAGTTCTAAAAGAAGAAAATCAATCTCTTATCAAAGATAAGTTGAAACTATCTAATAACTATGAAACATTAAGTAGGAGACTCACAAATGAAACCAAGAATCTAATTGCTGAAAATGTCAAGTTAAAAGTAGATGCTGAAAAATATAAATCCTTAGTAGACAAGTTTACACTTAGCTTAACCAAATTAAATATGATTCTCGATAGTCAAAAAGCTGTATATGATAAAGCTGGATTAGGATATAAAACAAATAGGAAACAAAAATACTTAAAGAACATATTTGTAAAAGCTAAAAATAAAAATATAACTTGTCATTGTTGCAATAAATTAGGACATAAAGCATATGAATGTAACTATAGAAAGTCTAGCTACAACAAATTAAGTAATAATTATAAGCTTAAATTCAAAAAAGTTTGGGTTCCAAAAGGAACATCAAGTACTAACCCTAAAGGACCCAACATAGTTTGGGTACCTAAAGCTCATTCTTGATCTTGATTGCAGGGGTGTCTTGCAGCTAATAAGGTGGATAAACGATGGTATCTAGATAGCGGCTGTTCAAGACACATGACTGGTGACGTAGACCAATTTGTCACCTTGGAGTCTAAGAAGGGTGAAGTAGTAACCTATGGGGACAATGGAAAAGGGTATATCATTGGAAAAGATAAAATTTTCATTACTCCATCTACCTTCATAGAAAATGTCTTATTAGTTAATGGTTTGAAACATAACCTACTTAGCATAAGTCAATTTTGTGATAAAGGGTTTAAAGTCATATTTGAAGCATCAGTATGCATAATCACAAATTCTAAAGATAATAGCATTGTACTTATAGGACAAAGGCAAAGAAATATTTACATGGTAGATCTTCATGAATTAGGCAAGAAAAATGGATTATGTTTAATTACTAATGAAGAAAAGAAAAATGAAACAAGTTGGCTTTGGCATCGTAGACTAGGACATGCTAGTATGGATTTAATATCAAAACTAGTCAAGAAGGAATTAATAAAAGATGTGCCAAAATTGATCTTTGAAAAGGACAAAATTTGTGGACTATGCTCATTAGGAAAACAAACAAAATCATCCTTCAAATCAAAGAATATAGTATCAATAACTAGGCCTTTTGAACTCATACATATGGATCTATTTGGACCCACTAGAACTGCGAGTCTAGGAGGAAATAAGTATGGACTAGTTATAGTAGATGATTTTTCAAGATATACATGGGTTTCATTTTTGGCACATAAGAATGAAGCATTTTCAGCATTCTTGAAATATTATAATAATATCATGAATGAAAAGAAGCTCACTTTAATAGCAATTCAAAGTGATCATGGAACTGAATTTGAAGATCAACACTTTGAGGAATTTTGTAATGAAAATGGTATCTCACATCAATTTTCAGCACCTAGAACGCCTCAGCAAAATGGGATTGTTGAAAGAAAAAATAGGACCTTGGCAGAAATGGCACGCACGATGTTGTGCGAGTCAAATCTTCCAAAGAACTTTTGGGCTGAAGCTATAAGCACTGCTTGCCATATTTTTAATCGGGTTTTAATACGACCTATAACCAAAAAAACTCCTTATGAACTTTGGAAGAATAAGAAACCAACCGCTAAATATCTTAGAGTATTTGGATGTAGATGTTTCATATTAAACAATGGCAAGAAGGATCTAAGTAAATTTGATGCCAAGTCAGATGAAGGTATCTTCTTAGGATACTCCACATCTAGCAGGGCATACAGAGTGTTTAATAAAAGAACTCTTGTAGTCGAAGAGTCAGTTAATATCATATTTGATGAGTCTGATAGTGAGTCTGCTAGGAAAGAAGATATCCTTGATGATGATGCAGGAATTATTAACTTTGAAAAATTGAATCTTGATGACGTGCCAAATCAAAATAAGGAAAATGATCGCGTGCCACCACAATCTCAAGACTTACCAAAGGAATGGAGGTATGCATATGGACATCCTAAAGACTTAATCATTGGTGATCCATCTCAAGGGGTAAGAACTCGATCCTCTCTTAGAAATTTAAATGATTATTTTGCTTTTGTTTCACAGTTAGAACCTAAGACTTATGAAGAAGCTGAAAAAGATACCAATTGGATAAATGCTATGCAAGAAGAATTAAATCAATTCAAAATAAGTAATGTATGGACATTAACTGAGAGACCAAAGCATAACTCTGTAATTGGAACAAAATGGATCTTTAGAAATAAATTAGATGAAAATGGGATAGTTATAAGAAATAAAGCTAGACTTGTAGCTAAGGGATACAATCAAGAAGAAGGGATAGATTTTGAGGAAACATTTGCTTCCGTAGCTAGATTAGAGGCTATTAGATTACTTCTAGCTTTTGCATGTTTCATGGATTTCAAATTGTATCAAATGGATGTAAAAAGTGCCTTCTTAAACGGTTTTATAGAGGAAGAAGTATATGTAGAGCAACCTCCTGGTTTTGAAAATCATGAATTGCCAAATCATGTGTTTAGACTACATAAGGCATTATATGGACTAAAACAAGCACCTAGGGCTTGGTATGATCGACTAAGCAAATTTCTACTGAATAATGATTTCAGTAGAGAAAATGTAGACAAAATACTTTTTCTTAAAAGAGAAAACAAAAATCTGCTAGTGGTACAAATATATGTAGATGACATAATTTTTGGTGCCACAGATGACAATCTTTGCAAAGAGTTTGCTAATTTAATGCAAGGAGAATTCGAGATGAGTTTAATGGGAGAACTAAATTTCTTTCTCGGGTTACAAATCAAACAAACTAAAGAAGGTATCTTCATTCATCAAACTAAGTATACAAAGGAAATATTAAAGAAGTTTGGGAATGAAAATCACAAGGGAGTAGGCACCCCAATGAATCCTACTAGTAAGCTAGACAAAGATGAGAAAGAAAAAAGTATTGATATTAAGCTTTATAGAGGATTAATTGGATCCTTGCTCTACCTTACTGCTAGTAGACCAGACATCGTGTTTAGTGTGGGAATATGTGCTAGATACCAATCAGATCCTAAGGAGTCACATTCAAGTGCTGTTAAAAGAATCCTTAGATATTTAAGAGGAACTACAAACATAGGATTATGGTACTCAAGAGACTCTTGTCTAGATTTGCTTGCCTACTCAGATGCAGATTTTGCTGGATGCAAATTAGATAGGAAGAGCACTAGTGGAACATGTCAATTTTTAGGAAATAACTTAGTATCATGGTTTAGCAAAAAGCAGAATTCAGTAGCAGTGTCAACGGCTGAAGCTGAATATATAGCTGCCGGCAGTTGTTGTGCTCAAGTACTATGGCTTAAGCAACAACTAGAGGACTATGGAGTTAAACTAGATAACATTCCTATAAAGTGTGATAATACTAGTGCCATCAACCTTACTAAAAATCCGGTTCAGCACTCTAAAGCCAAACACATTGAAATAAGATATCATTTTATTAGAGATCATGTGCAAAATGAAAACATATGTATTGAGCATGTATGTACTGAGAAACAATTAGCTGACATATTCACAAAACCTTTGAGTGAAGATAGATTTTGCACGCTTAGGAGGGAATTAGGCATATGTGATTCTTTTTATTGAGGAGATATAAAAAGGAGCAAGCTGTATCATGATACTCTCCTCCCATTTCTAAAAATTCATGAAACATTAGTCAAACTAGTCATCTATAGATTCCTTACTCATGTATCATTGTCCCAGTAAGAATTTGTAAGGATTGGAAGAAAGAAAAATTTTTAAAAAGGGAAAAGGAAGAGAAAGAAAAATTTCTGAACTAGGGTCGACCCAACCCAGAATGGGGTCGACTCAACGTTGAGTCGACCCAAGAAAAATCTAGGGTCGACCCAACGACAGGACCCCACTGTTAAAAGGGGGACCCGTGAGCTATCTAGGGCACTGTATTCTCTTTGTCCTCTTCCAAAAATCCTATTCCCCACTCTCAAATCTCTTCCAATCATCTCCAAACAGTAGATTAGATCAAGTTCTTGAAGAAATGGGACCCAAGAGAGCCGTAGCCAAGCGATCCGGGAGAGTTTCACGGACCACCCGTGCGGATAGAGTTGCTACAGAGCCTTCTACAGTGTCTCCACAAGGTGAGACACGTGTAGAGCATCCTCCTCCTCCCTCCCCTTCAGTCCAACTTGCGAAATTTGCGGGGAGACCAGTTACCACGGGGAGAAGGATCCACTCCGAGTTTTTGGATCAAGAAGGGTTCCGTTTGGGGGAATGGATCCGAAGGCAAGGATGGGAGTATCTTTGCTCCCTAGATGTGGTGATCTACCCAGGATTGGTTCGTGAGTTCTATGCCTTCCTGAAAACTGGAATGGGATGGCTCATATCTGAAGTCCGAGGGATAAGGGTTAGAGTTTCAGAAGAGAGTTTGAGTGAGTTGCTTCATCTCCCCTGCGAAGGAGCAACTCCAGAAAAGCCCGAAAATAAGTTGAGAGCCTTGCAGTTGATTCTTGAGAATGAAGACTTTGATTATTCAGAAAATGTAATAGCAAGCTCTCTTTCAGCTGAAATGAGGTTGTTGCACAACTTCATAGGTCGGATTTTGTTTCTGAAAAGCGGGAGGTTTGATCTCATTTCTGAGCGAGATCTGGTCGTCATGGAGCACATTATTCAAGGCATTCCCCTGAACCTCCCAGCTATGATACTCAGGCAGATGAGAAAGGTCATATGCAATTCCAGAGTCTCCCTGCCTTATGGTATGATACTCACCCTGATCTTCCGACAGCATGACATATCAGTAGAGGGAGAGATTTTCAGGCATCTACTATTCATTGATACATACACTGCACGATCCCTTATTCGCATGGGTTATGAGAAGGTGAACGGGCAGTGGGTACGTGCAGGAGCTGGGATTCAGGGTGATGCACCAGAGGGTGATGCACCAGAGATTGGAGACCCCATCCCTGAGGATGAGGAGCCTACGGATCATCCTACAGCACCTTCAGAGGTTGGACCTTCGTCAACAGTTCCTGCGGGATACACAGATGAGTTTTGGAGTAGGATGACTGAGCTTATGTCAGCTCAGGCGAGGACTATCACTGATGGACTGACGAGCAGATTGGATATTATGACTGCTGAGATTAGTGATCTTAGAGAGCAGATAGAAGCTCTACGGAGAGAGAGAGAGGTTCATGGACCATCTGTGCCCCAGGCAGCTGAGTCAGAGATTTCGGCACAGAGTCATCCAGCTCACCAAGCTCCCCGCCAGACTCAGTCCCATCAGGCTCGACCTCCCCTCACCACTTATGCTAGGAGGATGAGGACTAGATCACAGCCATTAGATACCCCCTAGGCTGATATTAGCATTATGATTAGAGCCTAGGATATGTATCTAGTTCTCATATGTATTTCGTGTTGATCATGTACTTTATACTTTGATTGAGGAACATTGTATTTATTTTGTTTTGGCATTATTGTACTACAATGTTCCATTTTGATCAATGAAACTGAAATGTTTGTTAATTATTGTATCTACTTATCTATTCCCATGCACCTATTTGATGATAACAAAAAGGGGGAGAAGCAAGGAAAGAGAAATAAGTTGACAAACAAGTTAAAAATTATAATAGGAAATGATATACATTTAAGGGGGAGCAATTTGTAACAATGAAAATGTTAAAGTCTAAGATTTAAATCGAATTTCAGAATTTGGCACATAGAATTTCAGAATTTGGCACATACCTTTCACACCTCGATACATAATCTGAAACTCATACTTTAACTCAAATTTTTGAAGTTTCATCTTTAATGAAATATAAAAGAAAGGGAGGGTAATTCAAAAGGTTAAATTGGAAACATTTGGATGAAATAGGGGGAGACTTCACTCTCAAATTTGAAAAGCTGAAATTCAGCAACTTGAGCCCTTCTAAAACTAATTTTAAGATAAGTATCAATAGGCTCATACTCAATATTTTGTAATCATCAAAAAGGGGGAGATTGAGGATGATAGTGGTATTTTGATGATTAATACAATAATTAAGAGTATGTTACAAGTTAATTCGATACATCATTAATAAGTCTGTCACTCTCGATACATTACTATAATGAGATTAAGATGTATTTCAATGATTATTAATGAGATAAAATTTGTGATAGAAAAGGGATAGTGAATTCTAAATTCTAATTTGGCAAAGTTTCAAGTGAAACATACTCTTAAGTGGACAATAGTAATTTTCATTGTTTGGAGTATGTAGCACTACCATGATATATATTCAAAATTGTTTAAAGGTTATTTCATTGATTATATGGATGAATCTAACCTTAAGTTGCAACAAAGTGTGGATTGAGTCGACCCCAAGATTGATTGAGTCGACCCCGGCACATCAAGAAACCATCTGGCACACTTCTGCAAAAATGGCATGGATGAACAGTACTTGGGTCGACCCAAGAAAAGGATGAGTCGACCTAATCCTCAAGCCTCAAGAAAACAGTTCTCTGGAAACCCTAAGAGGGTCGACCCAAATGAAACTTGAGTCGACCCAAACTTGAGTCGACCCCAAGTTAACATGAGTCGACCCAAAGGCAATGACATTCAAAAATAGGTTCTTTGGAAACCCTGAGAGGGTCGACCCAAGTGGAAGTTGAGTCGACCCAACTAAACCTTGAGTCGACCCAAAAAGATGTTGAGTCGACCCAAGTGAAGAAAGGCTGAAATGCAAGGTTCTGTGGTTCTGAGAGGGTCGACCCCAGTAAAAGTTGAGTCGACCCAAGTGAAAGTTGGGTCGACCCCAGTAAAAGTTGAGTCGACCCAAGCACGGGCAGAAGCATAACGGCTAGTTCTGCAGAAGTACTTTTTGACCTTCCAACAGTGAGTAACGGCTAGTTTTTGAATTCTAACCATTGGGGCTTGTCCAATGGATGAAGGAAACTATTTAAAGTGACACTATTCATCAGAGGAAACATCCTTTTGCAAAATATCAAAGCTTACACAAGAAAGACAAGTGCCCTAATCTTCTTCATCCAAGTGCTTCATTCAAGAGTCAAAAAGGAAGTGGTTGAGCAGACTCCAAGAGATATCAAAAGCTCCATCCACCCTTGAAGAGTGAATCATTCTTGACAAAGAAGAGAGAAGTCTCATCAAGCGATAACTATTCTCTAAACTCTTCTTTGTGGCTTATAAATGTTATATTTGCTCATCTAGGAGCTTCAACTTTCTTCTTTCTTTTTATTAATCACTTTGTAAAGGTTTGTTGGTGAGCCGCAAAACCAACGGTGTAGGTTTATTGGTGAACCCGTAAAACCAATTGTGAAGGTTCGTTGGTGAGTCCGTAAAACCAACATAGATTTTTGGTGATCCCGGAAAACCAAAGTGTAAAGGTTTTTGGATTGTGAGCTCGGAAAACAATCCAACTGTAATCTGCGGGATTATAGTAAATTTCCAAGGGGTCGCTTGGGGAGTGGACGTAGGTGCTTAGGAGAGCACCGAACCACTATACTTCTTGTGTGTTTATAGTGTGCATTGTTCTAATTTTACTCACTCATCAATTGACTAAAGTAAGATAGTAAAAATTAAGAGAAACTAATTCACCCCCCCCTCTTGGCTTGTCACCTGGGCAACAAACCCAAAATAAGAGAGGAAGGAGGGGCCGCCAAGAGCTTTCTCTTCCCTTCTTTTCTTGCGGCTGAAGACCAAGGAGAAGTAGGAGGAGGCCATGGCTGGAAGAAGGGGACTTCAATGCCCTAGGTCAGCCCCCACGTCTCCTCTTAAATAGCTTGTGGAGCTCCTACAAAGTAGGAGCTCCTTGATTAACTTCCAAGAGGGGCGCCAGCCCCTCTTGTTGTGCCACACCAAAGAAGAAAAGGAGGAGGGGCGTGAGCCCCTCCCTCTTGTGTTGCCCTAGTCCTCCTCTAAGGAGGATTAGGATGCCCCTATGTGGTTTAGTCTAATCCAATTAGGGTTTAACCAAATCATGAATCAATCAGGTTCAATCTATGCTAGTCCTAATCCAATTAGAACTTGAATGAACCATGACTCAATTGAACTCTTCAATCTTAACCCAATTAGGAGTCATGTTGATTCATGAGATTAATAATTAATTAGGACTTAAGAAATTCTAATCCAATTAGGACTTATTTAATTTTAGTCCTAATCCAATTAGGACTCTAATTTGAATCCGAAGTCCTAATCTGATTAGGACTCTGAGAATCCAACTCCAAGTAGGAATTCAAATTTAATTCAAAACTCCTAATCTAATTAGGATTGTAGGAATCCTACTCAAAGTAGGAATCCCAGTCCTACTGGTGCAAAAATAAAATTGTTCTCCCAAGTGCAGGAGAATCGCACAAGTAGTAAATTCTCGGGAGTCCGAGGTCGAATCCTCAGGAAACGAAATATATATGAGATTATTTAATATAATTTTAGATTAATTAATTCAATAAATTTGTGGATTAAAATTATGTTTTGATTTTCAGAAATTAAAATCGGAGAACAATATAGCAATAAACAAAGTTCAATAAAATAAAGATGGTAGGGATCTGGAATCCCCCTTGACGATATTGCATCCAAGAAATAAACTCTATGGTTCTTGATTAAAAATGAGTGGTAGGATAGATCTAATCATGGTATATGTTTCATGAACATATGAACTCAATTTCAAAGCATTTGTCGTGCTTTCTACGTCTACGACGAATCAAATACTAAAGCAATCCATATATCAATAATCATAATCCATTAAAGTGCTATCTACGAAATAACTATGCATGGATCAAAAACATATCAGTAAATATAATTCATTCAAGGCAAAAGTTTTAGAGTTTACTTCAAAGAGCAATACATCAAAGGTTCCTCCATATCCCTCCCTAAGAAATTAGCCGTCCATCAACATAAAAGAAATCTCCCCTGTTCCTCTTCCTTCACTCTTTTTTTTCTTTTTATTTTCAAAAACAGGACATGCCCTGTTTCCTCTCTTTCTTTTTTTTCTTTTCAATAGGGGCTCTGTTTTCGAATGAGGGATGGCAGCCCCTGTTTCTTCCGAATGGCCTAGATAACCAGCTCCCTTCCCCCCCTTTCGCGCACGCGGTGAAGACCAGCTGAGATCGATCCCTGATCCCACGGGATACGTGGAGATGAGCGTGACACGGACGGCTGGGATGATGGGATGCACGGATGGATGAAGCGGAATCGCGGGAGAAGCGGACGGGATGATCACAGGGCGCTGGGAGCTGATCACACGCAGATGGCTGGGGGCTCTGAGATGCGTTGGATGCTGGGATGAAGTCGGATCTTTGCTGAGAAAGGACGCGGAAATGCTGGGATCTCGTGGACGCACGGGACCTAGATCTGGGAGAAGCTGGATGCAGGATCTTCGGATGGACGCGTGGGCTGCGAGGAAGACGCTGAAGGAAACTTGGGAGGAATGCAACGCACGGAGCTGGGAGCTGATAGAAGAAGCTGGGATCTCAGGACGTTGGGAGGTTGGGTGGTCGTTCGAAGCATACATCCCGGCTGGCAGCGGGATCTCCGGACGCCTGAAGGAAGCTGAGACGCGTGAAGGAAGCTTCACGGACGGCTAAGAGCTTGATCACAGAGCTGGGATCATAGACTCAGACGGGTTGATTGCTAATCCGGAAGAGGTAGATGGTGGATCGGAAGGAATGCTGGAAAATCGCACACGGGCTCATGGAAGTTGAGATGCGGCTGGAAATTCTGCTGGGAAGAGGTGTGCGTTCGTGTGCTGATGAATGCTGGGATGCGAACGTGGAAGCTTCACGGGTCCTGGGATCACGGTCACTAAGCTGGGAGGCAGACGTGTGGACGTTGAAGGAAGCTTGGAACGCTGGGATGCTATGGCCTTGGACTCATGGGTGATGAACCTGGATGGCTGAGCTTGATCGTTGGATGTGGCTGCACCTAGTCGGATAATGCTCCTTCTAGTGTGCAACTGGGACTGACCCCATGTGGTTGACTAGTCACCTACTATGATGCATCTTTTTGAACCCAATGTGCATTTTAACTTTGATTTCCGATCACCTGCACCCCACAAAAATATAATATTAATACAGCACTTCTATCATTATTTGTTAGCAATAATACTAATTTAAGTGATGTGTAGATCGCACTTTTGTGCTCTCATCACACCCCCCAACTAGCTTATTGCTAGTCTCTAGCAATTAACGAGCAAATAATAAAATGAGAGTACAAAAGGTGTGGTTTAACCTTTGATATTTTATTAGAACTAATTGCATAAAATTAAGATAAGTACTCACTTTCGTAGGAATCACGATTGAACTTAGCACGTGCAACAAGCCGTTAAACTCCTAGGTTACCCTAGTGGACGAGTGTTGTCTCGTGAGGGTTTTCAGGGATGCTACCCACAAACATCATACATGATATAACATGACATGAGATCATAATAAAAAAAATGTGAAATAAATTCTAAGCTAATACACATGTAATTAATCGATATATATTTTCAAGTATGGCAACTGTCAAAGCAAGGAATATAAAAGTGTAGTGTGCATCAAATCATATGACTTTCTCAGAGTACTAATACCTCCACCACAACAGAGCACCACCTGAGTTTTAGGTGCACTACTCAAGTTCACAAATGTTTTCTACAATTTATTAGAACCTGATCCATCAAATTTTCAGAATATCACTTGTTGTCTAAATTTGTCAAGAATGGTTCGCATATAAAGAAAGAGCTATCAATCCCAACTAAACAACCCGGGTACACAGAGGTCCAATACAATGGAGTCAAACCAGCCATTACCACATGTCACTAGGTTCAGCCTAACCAACTCATTCATGCTTATTTTTATTTCATTTTTTTTTTTTCAATACACATGACAACTACAGCTATCCAACCCCATTAGGCTCTAGTAAGGTCCATGTAGCGAGCTTTCAGTCAATGACCCCCAATCCAGTTGGCTCAAGACATTAGGTGAAACACCCCTCGGACTTAATTACTCGAACCAGACTACGCCACGAGGCCAGACTTGTCATCATAAGTACTTTTTTTTTTTTGAATAATAATTATGCAAGAAAAGAAATGATAGACTGAACCATATAAATATTTTTATTATATATGTGACTGCGTCGTGACAATAGGTCAACCAAAGTCGGATCATAAGGCACCTAAGTAATCTAGTCGGGATATTCAACCTCTATCTTTATGTGAAAACCAAATCCTGAACCTTATGGTACGAACAAGGATACTCATACTTTTTTTATGGATAAGGCTAACAAAAATGCAGTTAACAAATATGAACTCCTGAGGCCTTCCTATTGTCATTAAGTACACGTGTGGGGATCTAATAATAGGTCTCTGATCAGTCATAGTATGCATGTGTTCCTTGCCTTAATAGTTGTACACACTCAATATGAAAATACATGTGCATTTGCTCAGAAAAGAAAGTAATAGAATAAATCAAATGCAAAAACAAGTTTTTTTTTTTTTTTTGATCAAAATATTTTCATCCCCCCAACTTAAACATTGCATTGTCCTCAATGTAAAAAAATGCAAGAAAACTATATATGAGAGACAATAGAGAAAATAATAGAGAGAAGAAGAATACCTTGAGCTGTTGATTTCCAGAAAACAAGACCTACAAAATAAGAAGAAAACTAGAAATAAAAGAAAAAAATAATAATTCTAACTAATATACACATACCTTGGCCTTCATGTTCAGTCATAAGAAGGCTCCTCCAAGGGAAAGGAGTCCTCTTCATCTGCAAAATTCTCAAGAAAAGGTTTTAATCTGTGTCCATTTACCTTAAAAATTTGACCATCCTGTGGATTCTCAATTTCAACTGCCCCGTGTGGAAAAACAGTTTTTACAATGAAAGGACCTGTCCATCTTGATCGTAACTTTCCAGGAAACAGATGTAAGCGAGAGTCATACAAAAGAACTTTTTGTGCAGGTTCAAAAGATTTTCTTAGAATTGATTTATCATGCCTAATTTTCATTCGTTCTTTACAAAGTCTAGCATTGTCATACGCATCCCGACGAATTTCATTCAACTCACTTAATTGTAATTTTCGAATTAAACCAGCATCTGACAATTCAAAGTTCAATTTTCTAATGGCCCAATATGATTTATGCTCTAATTCAACAGGTAGATGACATGCTTTTCCATAGACTAGCCGATACGGGGACATACCAAGAATAGTTTTATAAGCAGTACGGTAAGCCCACAATGCATCAGAAAGTTTTAAAGACCAGTCTTTGCGTGATGGATTCACCGTTTTCTCTAAAATTTGTTTAATCTCCCGATTGGCTAGCTCTACTTGGCCACTAGTCTGCGGGTGATAAGGAGTTGCAATTCTATGAGTGATACCGTACTTTCGTAATAGGATCTCAAAAGGCTTATTACAGAAATGTTTTCTCCCATCACTAATTATAACCTTGGGCATCCCAAATCGTGAAAAAATATTTTCTTTTAGAAATTTCAAAATAGGTTTGTGATCATTAGTTCTACAGGCAACAGCTTCTACCCATTTTGACACATACTCAACACCAACTAAAATATACTCATATCCAAAAGACGGTGGGAATGGGCCCATGAAATCGATGCCCCAAATGTCAAAAATTTCAATAGCAGTAATGGGCTGAAGAGGCATCATTTGCCTACGAGTTAGACTTCCAACACGTTGACATGGGTCACATGTCCTACAGAACTCGTGGGCATCTTTAAATAGTGTAGGCCAATAAAAACCACATTGCAACACCTTAGCTGCCGTTTTCTTAGATGCAAAGTGTCCTCCACAAGCACTGGCATGACAAAAAGAGAGTACACTTTGTATCTCATGTTCCGGAATGCATCTTCTAAAGATTTGATCATTGCAATACTTGAACAAATAAGGAGCATCATAATAATAATTTCTTACTTCACGCAAGAAATTATTCTTATCATTCGATCCCCAATGCTCCGGCATCCGGTTAGTGACAAGAAAGTTTACAATATCAGCATACCATGGCATAGTAGAAAGTGCAAACAATTGCTCTTCAGGGAACGAGTCCTTGATGGGCAACTGTGGCACCGAATCATTAAAAACTAGCCGTGATAAATGGTCAGCAACCACATTCTCTACTCCCTTTTTATCTTTGATAGTGATGTCAAATTCTTGGAGTAAAAGAATCCATCGTATTAAGCGTGGTTTAGCCTCTTTCTTATCCAGTAAATATTTTAGCGCTGCATGATCCGTAAAGATAACAATAGGAGCACCAAGGATATAAGAGCGAAATTTGTCTAATGCAAATACTACTGCAAGCAATTCCTTTTCGGTGGTGGTGTAATTCATTTGAGCATCATTTAAAGTTTTGCTTGCATAGTAAATGACATATGGCTTATTATCCTTGCATTGTCCTAGGACAGCTCCTATCGCATAGTCACTAGCATCGCACATGATCTCAAAAGGTAATGACCAATCGGGTGGTCGCACGATGGGTGCAGTGCTAAGCATAGACTTCAACTTTTCGAATGCCTCTTGACAGGTTTCAGTTCAATTGAACGGTGTATAAGGGGATAGGAGGTTACATAATGGTCGGGCTATGACACTAAAGTCCTTGATGAACCTCCTATAAAATCCGGCATGACCCAAAAATGATCTAACATCTCTAACCGTCTTGGGTGCAGGTAGCTTGGCGATTAAGTCAATCTTAGCTCTATCAACTTCCATGCCCTTCGATGAAACAATATGTCCTAGGACAATTCCCTTTGGCACCATGAAGTGGCATTTCTCCCAATTCAGTATCAGGTTCTTTTCTATACACCGAGCTAAGACAGCTTGTAAATGTAGTAAACAATCATCAAAAGAATCGCCAAAAACAGAAAAATCATCCATGAACACTTCCAAAAACTTCTCGTTCATGTCTTCAAAAATACTAAGCATGCATCTTTGAAATGTTGCAGGTGCATTACATAACCCGAACGGCATCCGACGGAAAGCGAATGTACCAAAAGGATAAGTGAAAGTAGTCTTCTCTTGATCTTCTGGTGAAATCTCGATTTGGTAGTATCCGGAATAGCCATCGAGAAAACAATAAAAATTATGTCCTGCAACTCTTTCCAAAACTTGGTCTAGGAAGGGTAGGGGAAAGTGATCTTTCCTAGTGACCAAATTCAATTTGCGGTAGTCAACACACATGCGCCAACTCGTCGGGCCACGAGTCGGGACTAACTCACCCTGCTCATTTTTGACTACCGTCAGACCTGCTTTTTTGGGCACGACTTGAGTTGGACTCACCCACTTGCTATCGAAAATTGGGTAAATAATACCCACGTCAAGCAACTTGAGGACTTCTGCTTTAACCACATCTCTCATCGTAGGATTCAACCTGCGTTGCATTTGCCTTGTGGTTTTGGCATTGTCCTCCAAATATATCCGGTGCGTGCAAATTAAAGGGCTAATCCCCTTCAAGTCTGCAATAGACCACCCTAAAGCTCCTCTATGATTCTTTAGAACACCAAGTAATTTTCTTTCTTGGGCATGATCCAGATCAGATGAGATGATTATAGAAATGTGTCATTGGATCCAAGAAAGGCATACTTGAGTTCCTTCGGTAAAGGTTTCAACTCGAGCTTAGGTGCTTGTTCATGGGATGGTACTATCTTTGCTCCTCGAGATGGCAAATGTTCAAATTCCTCTATTCTCGGTCTCCACCCATTGACCATCATGACATCCGAGTTATCTAAAATAGGTGGGACCGTATCATCAGCAGTACCTTCAGAACACCAATCTATCAAACCATTGTCGGCCGATTCAGTAAATGTTTCTTTTAACAAATATTCTTCCGCAATGGTTTCAACCCATTCAACTTCTTTACTTTCTTCATGTTCACTGGGTTGTTTGCCTATACTAAAGACGTTCAGTTCCAAAGTCATATTGCCAAAAAAAAGCTTCATGACACCATTCCTACAATTGATCAATGCATTAGAAGTTGCAAGAAATGGGCGTCCTAAGATGACCGGAATCTGAGATGGTGAATTGGAAGCCGGATGTGTGTCCAGTACAATAAAGTCAACAGGAAAATAGAACTTGTCTACTTGGACCAACACATCTTCGATAATTCCTCTAGGGACCTTCACTGACCTGTCAGCTAATTGTAAGGTCACAGTTGTTGGCTTCAACTCACCCAAACCGAGTTGCTCATATACCGTATATGGCAACAAGTTCACACTCGCCCCTAAATCTAGCAATGCTCGCTCAATCCTAAAATTGCCAATGATGCACGAGATAGTTGGGCAACCTGGATCCTTATATTTAGGAAGAATGTTATGCTGTAAAATTGCACTCACATTTTCAGCCAGAAATGCCTTCTTCTTGACATTTAAACGACGCTTGACAGTGCACAAATCTTTCAAAAATTTTGCATATGAAGGCACTTGTTTGATTGCATCAAGAAGAGGTACATTGATTTTTACTTGCTTAAAAAGCTCAAGAATTTCAGAGTTTGGTTCAAGCTTTTGCAAAGGCTTTAATCTTTGTGGAAATGGTGCAGGAAAAGGACATTCAATTTTTTCAGTAGATGTTGGTGTTTCAGTTTCTTCATTATCCTTTTCTTTTGTCTTGGGAGGGTCAGAATCAGGTATGACTTGTGTTTGTTATGGGACTGGTCGGTCAATAATCTTTCCACTTCGCAAAGTTATTATACTCTTTGCTTGCTCTTTATGCGAAGTTGAAGATGATGCATTACTACCGCCATAGACTTGAGGATTAGGTTGTGGTTGAGCTGGTAGCTTACCTTTCTCTTGAGCACTTAAAACAGTGGTCAGCGTTGTCAGTTGATTTCTTAATTCATCATTGATTTTGGCTTGACCTTGCATGAAAGATTGCAAAGTTTCTTCGAGACTGGATTTTTGAGGGGGTGCGTGTGCATAATGAGGTTGCGGAGGTGGAGGAGTTGGGTTATATACTTGTTGAGGTTGGTCATTCCTCCACCTAAAATTTGGATGGTTCTTCCATCCGGGGTTGTAAGTACCCGAAAAAGGATTATTGAAAGATTTTTGATAGGTATTCATAACATTGGCCTGATCGTGCAAGACTTCCTTGAATGCGGATATTGTGGGGCAATCAGTGATGAGATGGCCAGGCATCTCGCAAATCCTACAACACTCATTGTTATGTTCTACGGTTTTGACGGGTTCAATCCTTCTAAGTTCAATTTCCTCTACCTTCCTAGTAAGGGCTGCCATTTTAGCCTGAATATCATCCTGAGTATTAAGGTTGTAAAGGCCCCCGTGTGGAATGCTAGTAGGCTTAGGCAAAGGTTTATTCACTCTATCCCCTGTATCCCATAATTGTGCAGTCTCTGCGAGAGAGTCTAAATAGTCCCATGCCTCATCGGGTTGCTTTTCCAAAAATAGACCATTGCACAGTCTCTATAAATTGTTTTAATTGTGGAGACAATCCCTCGTAAAAGAAACTAATGGTTCTCCATGTTTCAAACCCATGATGAGGACAAGAGAGAAGCAAATCTTTAAATCTCTCCCAGCATTCATAAAATGTTTCATGGTCTTTTTGTTGGAAGTTACAAATGTGCCTTTTCAAAAAGTTAGTCCTTTGTGCGGGAAAGAATTTTTTCAAGAATTCTCTTTGCATATCCTGCCATGTTCCTAGCGATCTAGGTCTCAAGGAGTTCAGCCATGTTTTGGCTTTATCCTTTAAGGAAAAAGGGAACAAGGTCAATTTAAAGACATCTTCCGATACATTTGGCACTCTAAATGTGATGCTAATTTCTTCAAAATCTTTAAGGTGAAGATAAGGGTTCTCAGATTCCATTCCATGATACTTGGGCAGCAATTGAATTACTCCTGGTTTGATTTCAAAGTGTCCTACATTTTCAGGAATAATCATGCATGAAGGTTGACTAGTCCTAGTGGGATGTAAGTATTGTCGAAGTGTCATAACTGGGGGTCTACCTTCATCACCATAGTGACTTCCTACATCATCAGGAAAATTTGCCATCTCACCAGATCTGAGATTTTGCGAAAAAGTTTCAATAATGTGATCTAAGGAATTGTCAAAAGGTTGTCGACTCAGACGTCCAGTGTTGTCCCTATTCCAACATAGCATACAAAATTTCAGAGTTTATTTATTTGTTTGTTTGTTTTTTTTTTTGTTTTTTTGTTTTTTTTTTAATGATTACCCTTGATCTTTTATTAAAGTTCTTATCAATTTTCAAGTAGCAACAAGGGTTAATGAGATTTGATGATAATAAAATTCTGATTCTAAACAAAAAAAAATTAAACACAGAAAATTCAAAGCATACAGCAGCAAAGTTGATATTAATTTAATGGTCATAAAAGTATCAGAATATCAATCAGACCGTTCAGATGAAAGAAACATGTGTCCTACAGCAGCCGACAAAATTGGAGTGCAATCAGACGGTGGATTACTCAGATATCAGAGTTTGATGCAGACTGTGCAGGGAATAAAAAACAGCAATAAAGTTTTTTTTTTTTTGAAAGAAAAAGGAAAAAAAAAAACTAAATACTAAGATACTGATTAAATCTAAAATTATACTAATAAATCAGCCGTTCCCCGGCAACGGCGCCAAAAACTTGGTGCAAAAATAAAATTGTTCTCCCAAGTGCAGGAGAATCGCACAAGTAGTAAATTCTCGGGAGTCCAAGGTCGAATCCTCAGGGAACGAAATATATATGAGATTATTTAATATAATTTTAGATTAATTAATTCAATAAATTTGTGGATTAAAATTATGTTTTGATTTTCAGAAATTAAAATCGGAGAACAATATAGCAATAAACAAAGTTCAATAAAATAAAGATGGTAGGGATCTGGAATCCCCCTTGACGATATTGCATCCAAGAAATAAACTCTATGATTCTTGATTAAAAATGAGTGGTAGGATAGATCTAATCATGGTATATGTTTCATGAACATATGAACTCAATTTCAAAGCATTCGTCGTGCTTTCTATGTCTACGACGAATCAAATACTAAAGCAATCCATATATCAATAATCATAATCCATTAAAGTGCTATCTACGAAATAACTATGCATGGATCAAAAACATATCAGTAAATATAATTCATTCAAGGCAAAAGTTTTAGAGTTTACTTCAAAGAGCAATACATCAAAGGTTTCTCCATATCCCTTCCTAAGAAATTAGCCGTCCATCAACATAAAAGAAATCTCCCCTGTTCCTCTTCCTTCACTCTTTCTTTTCTGTTTATTTTCGAAAACAGGACATGCCCTGTTTCCTCTCTTTCTTTTTTTTCTTTTCAATAGGGGCTCTGTTTTCGAATGAGGGATGGCAGCCCCTGTTTCTTCCGAATGGCCTAGATAACCAGCTCCCTTCCCCCCCTTTCGCGCACGCGGTGAAGACCAGCTGAGATCGATCCCTGATCCCACGGGATACGTGGAGATGAGCGTGACACGGACGGCTGGGATGATGGGATGCACGGATGGATGAAGCAGAATCGCGGGAGAAGCGGACGGGATGATCACAGGGCGCTGGGAGCTGATCACAGGGCACTGGCTGGGGGCTCTGAGATGCGTTGGATGCTGGGATGAAGTCGGATCTTTGCTGAGAAAGGATGCAGAAATGCTGGGATCTCGTGGACGCACGGGACCTAGATCTGGGAGAAGTTGGATGCAGGATCTTCGGATGGATGCGTGGGCTGCGAGGAAGACGCTGAAGGAAACTTGGGAGGAATGCAACGCACGGAGCTGGGAGCTGATAGAAGAAGCTGGGATCTCAGGACGTTGGGAGGTTGGGTGGTCGTTCGAAGCATACATCCCGGCTGGCAGCGGGATCTCCGGACGCGTGAAGGAAGCTGAGACGCGTGAAGGAAGCTTCACGGACGGCTAAGAGCTTGATCACAGAGCTGGGATCATAGACTCAGACGGGTTGATTGCTAATCCGGAAGAGGTAGATGGTGGATCGGAAGGAATGCTGGAAAATCGCACACGGGCTCATGGAAGTTGAGATGCGGCTGGAAATTCTGCTGGGAAGAGGTGTGCGTTCGTGTGCTGATGAATGCTGGGATGCGAACGTGGAAGCTTCACGGGTCCTGGGATCACGGTCACTAAGCTGGGAGGCAGACGTGTGGACATTGAAGGAAGCTTGGAACGCTGGGATGCTGTGGCCTTGGACTCATGGGTGATGAACCTGGATGGCTGAGCTTGATCGTTGGATGTGGCTGCACCTAGTCGGATAATGCTCCTTCTAGTGTGCAACTGGGACTGACCCCATGTGGTTGACTAGTCACCTACTATGATGCATCTTTTTGAACCCAATGTGCATTTTAACTTTGATTTCCGATCACCTGCACCCCACAAAAATATAATATTAATATAGCACTTCTATCATTATTTGTTAGCAATAATACTAATTTAAGTGATGTGTAGATCGCACTTTTGTGCTCTCATCACCTACTCCAAATAGGATTCCCAGTCCTAATCCAATTAGGACTCTAAGAATTCTACTCGAAGTAGGATTTGTGTTTAAGTCTACTTAATTAATTCCATTGTTCCTTCTTCAACTTATTATCAATCGAATTGATTACTTATGATTCCTAATCACGATTCAACCATCGGATCGATCAATGCCTCTAGTGTGTGTGACCCCATAGGTTCAATTCTGACTGGTAGTGAGATATATTGTGATCTCTATCATAATATCATTGAAAACTTCTTTCAATGGGTCGGAACGATTCCAACTCTACTCATTAGGGTTTATCGATCATCGAGACAATCCCTATGAGTGTTAGAAATCCGCTCATGCCGCAGAAAAATTTCAAAAATTTCAGATGCAGCGGAAGAGGCATGCGCGGGATCAACCATTCATCGCATGAACGTTGTTTAAAACCGTTCGTAGATAGATAAGGATTAAAAACCCTTTTTGAAAACATTAGAAGATCAGATCTTCACCTTGTGCGGGTAGATGATCACCGCAAACTGATGATCGTGGTTTTGGATGAAGGTTCGCTTGAAGCTGTTCAAGTGTCCGGCCTCTACGGGTATCCACACGAAGCAGGAACCGATCCAAGCTTTCTATCTCCCCGGGGTGCTAGCTTCCTTGCAGAGATAACTTTGATGGCTGATGTCCTCCCTTTTAATCAACCCTTGATTGTGCTTGGGAGGAGGAAGAAGAAGGATGAAGAGAGGAAGAAAATCAAAGCCCCTGCAGCCTTCTTTCTTTTCCCTGCGTTGGAAGGAAGAAGGGAGGAGGAAGAGGCCACCAAACAATCTTCCTTTGCTTTCCCTTGCTTGCGGCTGAAGATGGAGAAGGAGGAGAGGGAGGCCACGGCTGCAAGGAGAGGGAGATTACTTGAATTAGGTCAGCCCCCAAGCCTCCTCTTAAATAGCATCTAGGGCTCCTACAAGTTAGGAGCCCTTGATCCATTACCAAGAGGGGCGCCGGCCCCTCTTGTGTTGCCGCACCAAAGAAGCAAAGGAGGAGGGGCGTGAGCCCCTCCTTCTTGTGTTGCCCTAATCCTCATCTAATGAGGTTTGGGAGGCCCTTATGTGGTTTAGCCCTAATCCAATTAGGATTTAACCAAATAATGAATCAATTGGGTTCAATCTATACTAGTCCCAATCCAATTAGAACTTGAATGAACCATGACTCAATTGAACTCTTCAATCCTAACCCAATTAGGAGTCATGTTGATTCATTAGATTAATAATTAATTAGGATTTAAGAAATTCTAATCCAATTACAACTTATTTAATTTTAGTCCTAATCCAATTAGGACTCTAATTTGAATCCAAAGTCCTAATCCGATTAGGACTCTAGGAATCCTACTCCAAGTACGAATCCAATTTTAATTCAAAACTCCTAATCTAATTAGGATTGTAGGAATCCTACTCCAAGTAGGAATCCCAGTCCTACTCCAATTAGGATTCCCAATCCTAATCCAATTAGGACTCTAGGAATCCTACTCGAAGTAGGATTTGTGTTTAAGTCCAATTAATTAATTCCATTGTTCCTTCTTCAACTGAATATCAATCGAATTGATTACATGTGATTCCTAATCACGATTCAACCATCGGATCGGTCAATACTTCTAGTGTGTGTGACCCCATAGGTTCTATTCTGACTGGTAGTGAGATATATTGTGATCTCTATCACAATATTATTGAAAACTCCTTTCAATGGATCAGAACGATTCCAACTCTACTCATTAGGGTTAATCGATCATCGAGATAATCCCTGTGAGTCCCACCATCCACCAGTGACACCTAGCAGCATGTAGTGGCTACCCAGCAGAATAGAATGATGAACCTTTAGGTGCAGTTATTATGTGATACAGTCCTTCTATCGTGGATTCCTACAAGACGGAGGTCATGGATAACTCGTCAAACCCCTTCGTCTGTCATATGTCAAGATTTATTCGACTTAAGCTCGAGAGCGGAGAACTCTTTCTCCACTGTGCAATATGCCCCGGCCGAGGTCTTACGAACTCAGTCTTATAAATCACATAGGATCTCTCCTTATCTATCAAGGTCGATAGATTACTTATAGGTGCATACCTTACTCCTACAGTGAACCTACTGCAGCCAATCTACACTGCATGGACCCATATGGCTAGAGACCATGTATATGTGCAGTCAAACTACAATAACGTCACTGTGAGTAACCGAAACATCGCAGGTCAAAAGACCAGTCACACTACTGCAACATCAAGCAAGTCACTAACGAGTGGATAGACATCCAAGTGACTTCTTATTTTGGTCACGCTCAGTACCCTTATTCTTAACAAGCACCTGCACTATTACTTCAGTGTCTCCACACCATGGACTTGAGTCTCGTCCATCCATAGGAAAAGTAATGTGTGCACTGATCTCATCGGATCGATCACCATCCTCGTGACGATCCATCGATCAGGAGCGTTTAGAAATTAATCACTAATGATACATGGCTCAAATTCTCAACTCTTGAGAATATGCATCATCATCTTATTAATTCCTTGGACGATTCATAGACACAATAACAATATGAATGAATAAGATGCCTTTCATTTATTCAATAATAAATAGTCAAGTACAAAATTATGTCCCTAGAATTAACAATGTGTCAGCCAGATTGGCTTCTAGGGCATACATCTAACAATCTCCCACTTGCACTAAAGCCAATTGGTCATATATTTTAGGCCCATCTTCTCAAGGTGGGCTTCAGTCTTTTGCTGACTCAACTGCTTAGTGAATGGGTCTGCCACGTTGTCCGCGGAGTCTACTCTCTGCACCTCGACATACTTCTTCTCAACATAGTCGCGTATGAGGTGGAAGCGCCGCTCTATGTGCTTGGACTTCTGATGAGACCTTGGCTCCTTAGCAAGAGCTATGGCGCCATTATTATCGCAACAGAGTGTTATGGCATCTGATGTCATCACATCCAACTCTGCAATGAATTTCTTGAACCAGAAGGCTTCTTTAGCAGCTTCAGAGGTGGCGATGTATTCAGCTTCCATAGTAGAATCAGCAATGATCGGTTGTTTAGAACTCTTCCAATTCACCGTACCACTATTGCACAAGAACACATATCCAGATGTCGACTTCCTATCATCGACATCAGTCATGAAATCTGAATCTGTGAACCCTTCTACCTTTAACTCTGATGATCCTCCAAAGACCAAGAATAAATCTTTAGTTCTTCTCAAGTACTTAAGAATATTCTTCACAGCTGTCCAGTGTTCTTCACCTGGATTCGACTGATATCTGCTTGTGACACTCACAGCAAGGGCTATATCAGGTCGTGTACATAGCATGACATACATGAGGCTCCCTATTGCTGATGCATAGGGGATCTTGCTCATGCGTTGAATCTCTTCAGATGTGTTGGGGCACATCTTCTTGGAGAGATGAATTCCATGCCTTAGGGGTAAGAGACCCCTTTTAGAGTTTTTCATGTTGAACCTTTTCAGCACTTCCTCTATGTACATCTTCTGTGATAAGCCAAGCATCCTTTTAGATCTATCTCTATAGACCTTTATTCCCAAAATATAGGATGCTTGTCATGACCCCCGCCCCGTTTCCGGCGGGCCGCCGCGATGGTCCTAGGGTGCGGGTAGGCATAAGGCCACCAGCCACCACGTAGAACCCTACTACCTATCAATCATCCATAAATTTTGAAAATTTTGGCATGATGCATGCACAAAATGATCACCTTTCCTATGGTGACCTGTCAGGATTATCTCATTACATACAACAACGCTACCTGTCAGAGCAGCAATTACATAACCTGTCACATAACGAACCTGGACAATATATATCAATACATCATCACAGGCATATAACTCAACTGTATAAAAATCTGGTTCCCATTCCATCCATGGTCAAACCCATATCCACAACAGGATCTATGACTGTAACTATACACTAAATACAACAGAAGGTTTATAATACACCAAAAGGGGATAAACCTCTATCTACATTATGCTATACTATGGAGCGGCACAGCTAGCAGGCAATCTCTAACCCTGCTCCTCTCTATACAATACCTGCCCTGCAATCAAAAACACCAAACTGGGGAGTGAGTATATGAATACTCAGTGAGTGGAGTAGAGAGTACTATGCACATGAGACAAGATATAATCATGGCTCGAGGTGAAATCTCAAGAGCATATGAGCAGTCGTTAAGAACAGGGTACACATAACTCAACATAAGAAATAAGGAGTAAATCATCACAATCCCAATCAACTCATCTGGAGCATATATAGAATAATCAAATAAGTATGTATGATAACATGAATATGCTCAACAGGTCATAGTACTGAATCATATAAATCAGGTGTCAATAGGCTGAATCATCAACAAGACAGCTATCGGAAGGTGGGTTTTACGCCCCAGGCGAACCAGCAACAACTCCCTACTGTCACATGCATACATAGAATATGACACCACACCAATATGTAAATCGGGGTGTCAATATGCGAAATCATCACTAGACAGCTGTCGGGAGGTGGGTTTTATGCCCCAGGCAAACCAGCAACAACTCCCTACTGTCACATGCATATGCAGGATAAGACACCATACCGATAATATAAATGCTGGCCAGTATCCAGAACAGAAATTCATCTCACATCTATATACTAAATGGCACCTCGCGGGAATTCTACATCCGCGGAAAGTCATACTGCACCTCACGGGGTCTTACTATGCCCGGCGGCAAGCAGAATATAAGTCGTAGGACCGGCCGATCCTACGCCTAGGGCCATGTCCCCCCTAGGAAGGGACTGGGCTCCGCCCACCCAGAAGGCTACTATGTGCACAAAGGCCGATGTTCAACCCCCATCGACTATAGGTGTCCTGCAGATACTGCCAAGCCATGCATAAATGCCATAATGCACCCTCCCAATACTCTACTAAGAAGGAGTATGATCAAGACTACCATTCACTCGACTCCGACCCAATCATAAACTAACATCAGGGTTGGGAGTGAGGGTCAAGGAAGTGCAATACAACTCAATATACCACTAAAAAGGCTCTACAAATCTTTGAAATAGAGGAAATAAAATCAATTTACAAAAGAAATGATTTCACAATTCGGAATCAATTTGATTACTCATCAACCCTCATAATTCCTCTCAATGTTCCCTCAAATGCATGTACAGAATAATCAAGCATGGAGAATCAAGATTATAGAGGAATCTACTACAACAATTAATCAATAAGCTCAGGTGGAATCAAGTCACACTTGGCAACATTTATGAAAATGAATAAGGAATGTGCTAATGGTGCAAAGTACAAACTCCCACTCACCTGTCAATCCAGCACAGCCCTGATATGCCTCCAAAAATCTACAGCAGGCAGTGGAAAACTTTCTCCTCTTGTTTTCTAGCTTCTTGCCCAACTGTGACATGCATTTACAATACATTTAGTCCTGTATCAAGGGCTATAATCTACGTGCCAATTATAATATAGAAAACTTTAATTGATTCAACTCCTCCGTTTCCTAAATCTTTTCTTTTCTTTCTCTTTTTCCTTTTAATTAATTAACTCACCATTTATGTGTATTAGGAACTCCCTTGCATGAGTACAAGGTCCTTTTTAGCTTGATCTAGGCTTAATACTCTATTATGGCATGAATTCCCTTATTTTCTACCCGGATGAACAGTAATCCGGACCGACAGCGGGTTATTTCATCCCGGTTTTGGTCCACTTTCTAAACTCCAAATTTTATGAAATTTATACCCAATGTTCTACACTCATGAGATTTCCAAAATGGTAACATGCATCCCCATCGGAGGCCGATTGTCCCTCAAAATAATTCACCGAAGTTGAGACTTCGACACGGTTTTTCCGTAGTGCCGGAAAAATTTGTCGAAATCCGATTCTTCCTTTTTTAACACCCTTTTCAACTGTGATCAACTCTTTCTATAGCATAAATTCTTTAGAATACTAGGTAGGGATGGATATTTACCTTTTTCTTCTTGTAAAACTGGGGTCCTTGCGTAGAGGGGAAGGAGACCTACGTTTTTCCCTTCAGCTGGAAGTGCAACCGGGATCCCTTTACTCCTCGAATCCCCTTCCTCTTCTTCTTTCTTCTTCTTCTTCTCTTTTTCTTTCTTTCTTTCCTCTCTGTTTCACGCCTGAGACTCCCCTTCTCTGTCTCTCGGTTTCATTCCAAAAGCCACAGCAAATCCCTCTTTAAATCACATCAAAGCACTATTCACCCTTTGTTTAATATTATTAAATTCCCATTTTGCCCTTGCCACTTCGATATATCTGCAACTATGCCATTATCTTTTGATTCCTTCCCATTTTGCCCCTAACACTTCAACGCATCTACTATTATGCCATTAACTTTTGATTCCTTCCAATTTTATCCCTTATATCAATTTTGAAGGACTATTCTATCTTTTTTTATATATATAAAAAAATTTTAGGGTTATTACATTCTCCCCCCCTTATATAAAATTTGTCCTTGAATTTAAAAGGATAAATTACCTGATTACTCAAAGAGGTGAGGGTATTTGCTCTTCATACTTTGCTCCGACTCCCAAGTGCATTCTTCAACATTGTGCCGGTGCCATTGGACCTTCACCATACATATTTCCTTATTTCTTAGCTTTCTGATCTGAGTATCAAGGATAGCTACAGGAAGTTCTTCATAAGAAAGGTCTTCCTCTACTGTAACTTCCTGCACTGATAGCACATGGGATGGATCTGGCACATACTTCCGGAGCATAGATATATGGAATACTGGATACACATGGCTGAGGTTTGGAGGTAGTGCTAATCTGTAAGATACAGTGCCAACCTTGTCTAATATCTCAAAGGGGCCAATGTATCTGGGACTAAGTTTGCCTCTTTTTTCAAACCTCATTACCCCTTTCATAGGAGAGATCTTTAGGAACACGTGATCCCCCGTGCCAAACTGCACATCTCTCCTTCTGACATCTGCGTAGCTCTTCTGCCTACTAAACATTGTCCTCAACCTTTCCTGTATCACTGACACCTTTTTTGATGTCTCTCTAATCAAATCTGGCCCTTCTAGGTGCTTCTCTCCAATCTCAGACCAGCACAAGGGAGATCTACATTTCCTCCCATAAAGTGCCTCATAAGGTGCCATACCAATAGTGGAGTGATAACTGTTATTATATGCAAACTCCACTAAAGGTAAGTATCTGTTCCAGCTACCTCTGAAATCCAGTACACACATTCTGAACATATCGTCGAGTGTCTGAATGGTCCTCTCCGATTGCCCATCTGTTTGAGGGTGAAATGCTGTACTGAAATCAAGCTGAGTTCCTAATGCCTCATGGAGTTTCTGCCAAAATCTAGAGGTAAACTGTGAACCTCTATCTGATATAATAGAAACTGGCACTCCATGCAGAGATACTATTTTATTCACATATATTTTGGCATACTGAGCTACTGAATATGTGATTTTCACCGGTAGAAAATGGGCTGATTTTGTCAATCTATCCACAATCACCCAGATGGAATCATATCCTTTTTGTGTTCTGGGCAGCCCGACCACAAAATCCATAGTTATCCTTTCCCATTTCTACTCGGGCAAAGGTAACTCTTGCAACAGTCTTGTTGGCTTCTGATGTTCAAATTTCACTTGCTGACAAGTCAAACAAGAAGCCACATATTTGGCCACATCCCTTTTTAATCCGTTCCACCAATATATGCCTTTGATATCATGATACATTTTGGTGGAACCAGGATGAATGCTATAGGGAGTGTTGTGTGCTTCATGCATAATCCTCTGTCTCAGATCTTCCACATTTGGCACACATAGCCTACTGCCACACCTCAACATTCCATCTACAATCTGAAACCTTTCTGACTGTCCTGATTGCACTTCTCCTTTCAGTTTCACAAGGATTGTATCTAAATCCTGTGAAACTTTGATTTCATCTATCAACCTCGGTTTCACCTGAAACTGTGCAATCAAAGGACGAACCTCTAATACCTCAAAAGATAGTCCCTGAGCAAATAAATCTGCCAGATCTCTGACTATCTCTCTCCTCTGGCCGGAGATGTGAGATAAACTGCCCATTGATTTTCGGCTCAATGCATCTGCTACAATATTAGCCTTGCCCGGATGATACAGGATTTGGCAGTCATAATCCTTCAACAGTTCTATCCATCTTCTCTGTCTGAGATTCAAATCTCTTTGCTGCTGAATGTACTGGAGGCTTTTATGATCAGTATATATTTCACATTTCTCACCATATAAATAATGCCTCCATATCTTTAATGCAAATATGACAGCAGCCATTTCCAAGTTATGAGTGGGATAATTTACTTCATGCTTTCTTAGCTGTCTGGATGCATATGCAATCACCTTGCCATTCTGCATCAACACACATCCCAATCCCACTTTAGAAGCATCACAATAGACTACAAACCCGCCTGTATCTGTGGGTAGAGTCAAAATTGGAGCTGATGTGAGGCAATCTTTCAGCTTCTGGAAGCTCTGTTCACAAGAATCTGTCCAAGTGAACTTAACCTGCTTCCGAGTCAGCTTTGTTAATGGGGTAGCTATTTTTGAAAAGTCCTTTACAAACTTCCTATAGTACCCAGCCAGACCCAGAAAGCTCCTGATTTCTGTTACATTTGTTGGTCTCGGCCAATCCATAACTGCCTCAATCTTCTTGGGATCCACCCTGATTCCTTCCTTACATATTATGTGTCCCAAGAATCCAACTTCTTGTAGCCAGAATTCACATTTGGTAAGTTTGGCATACAGTTCATATTCTCTCAAGGTTTGTAGTGCTATCCTTAAATGCTCTTCATGATCAGCCTGACTTTTAGAATATATGAGGATATCATCTATAAAGACTATCACAAATCTATCAAGATAGGGTTTAAAGACCCTATTCATCAAATCCATAAATGCTGCTGGGGCATTTGTCAGCCCAAATGGAAGCACTAGAAACTCATAGTGCCCATATCTCGTTCTGAATGCAGTCTTCAATATATCTTCCTTTCTGATTTTTAACTGATGATACCCAGACTGCATATCAATCTTCAAGAAGTACTCAGCCCCCTGTAATTGATCAAACAGGTCATCTATCCTGGGGAGTGGGTATCTATTTTTGATGGTCACTTTATTCAGCTGTCTATAATCTATACATAATCTCAGCGACCCATCCTTCTTCTTCACAAACAGAACTAGGGCACCCCATGGAGATGTACTGGGTCTAACAAACCCCTTGTCTAGCAGATCCTGCAACTGCACCTTCAACTCCCTCAGCTCTGTAGGTGCCATACGATAGGGAGCAATCGATATAGGATTTGTACCAGGAAGAAGTTCAATACTGAACTCAATTTCTCTATCAAGTGGCAATCCTGGTAATTCTCCTAGAAATACATCAGGATACTCTCTAACAACTGGAATCTGCTGCAGATCCACAGACTCTACCTGGATGTCCATCACATAAGCTAGATAGCCTTGACACCCCTTTCTCAGCAGCCTCTTTTCTTTTACTGCAGACACCAAATTCATTGGGATCTCACTCCTGTCCCCTTGATATGTAAATTTCCCCTTATCTAAAGGTCTGAAGATAACACTCTTTTCTTGGCAGTTAATGGTGGCACGATTGTCTGATAACCAATCCATGCCCAGTATGACATCAAAGTCTAACACTGCCAACTCAATCAGATCGACTGGGAGTGTCTTACCTTCTACCTCTACCACACAGGTAGGATACACATATCTCACTTCTATACTATCCCCTATAGGTGTGCTAATAACTAAGGGAATATGCATCAATATGTTATCCTTAGCTAACCTTTTAGCAAAATAAGGGGACACAAATGAATGGGTAGCTCCAGAATCAAACAACACTCTAGCTTTAATCTTATCAATGAGGAGCATACCTGTCACAGCTGCATTCGATGCCTGTGCCTCTTGTGGATTTACCGTGAACACCCTTCCTTGCCCTCTGCCTGCTAGAGCTAATGGCTGAGATGGTCTGGCACTCTACTGTGACGCTGGTGTCTGACCTCTGCCTTTGCCTACAGGCCCCCTACTACTAGGCCTGTCCATCTGCACAGAAGGGTAGGATGTTAAAGGCACAAACTGCTGGGTGGCACCCTGCGGGCATTCTCTGACAAAATGACCCGGCTGTCCACATCTGTAGCACACTCCCTGACCCATTCTGCATTTGCCAGGGTGCTGCTTCCCACATATGCCACACACTGGACATGATTGGAACTTGGATTCAGTTCTGGCCATAGTGACCGGAGGACGAGGTACTGATGGTAGAGAAGCATCCTGTGTGGAGTGATTGATTAAAACCCCATTTGATTTTGATGAGCTCAAAGCATTTGAGTATATCTTGTGATTACTAATGAATTCAATTGAGTGTTTCAGTGAAAATCCTGTCCAAGTGTCTCTAGATTTGGTTCATAGTATTTTGGATAAGTTAAGAAGTCTGCTGAACCAAAGTCTGAGACTCGAGTTGACTCCCGAGTATCACGAGTCGACTCCAAGCGTATCAAGTTCACTGGCACGAGCTCGAGTCGACTCCAGACTAGTACGAGTCGACTCCGACTGAGAACAGAAAGAAGAACAGAAAGCCTCATCTCAGAACCTGTCAACGAGTCGACTCCAATGTTCAACGAGTCGACTCCAGGGTAGTAAGAGTCGACTCCAAGAGGTACACAAAGAAAAGGTCAGAGAGCATTTTATGGACTCTGAGATTCGAGTCAACTCCCGCAATACGCGAGTCGACTCCGAGACTGTGCGACCATCGACAGACAGAAAACCATGTTACTGCCTCTGAGATTCGAGTCGACTCCCAGACAGCTCGAGTCGACTCCAAGACAAGCTTCACGTCAAAAGGCAGAAGACCAACTTTCGGAAACTGAGAGCCGAGTCGACTCCAAGAAAGTTCGAGTCGACTCCAAGACTGGATGAGCCAAAAGACAGAGAATCGGGAGTTCGGGCTCTGAGATGCGAGTCGACTCCAAGGACAGTCGAGTCGACTCGAGTGGACAAAATTCAAAATTGGATCCACGGACTTCTGTGGATGAGCCGACTCCAAAATTGCCAGGTCAGCTCCAGAAGTTGGCGAGTCGACTCCGGGTCAAGACAAGTCGACTCCCAGTCGTGACGGCAACTTTAATTCAAATTTGGAATAGTTGCCGAGTCGACTCCGGAAAAGCTTGAGTCGACTCCCGCTACAGCCGAGTCGACTCCTGATCGCGCGAGTCGACTCCAACCCACCAACGGTCATATTGTCAGGCTGCGCAGAGTGTGCAGAACAGACAGAAAAAGCAGTGTAACGGCTAGTTTCCGTGGGGGTTGGCTTAAATAGCCACAGAAGACTGTAGCAAGGTAGAGAACAACCATTCCACTCCAAGCATTCAAGCTTTCAACTCTGCAACTTGTTCTTCAACGAAAAAGAGGGAAGATCTGCAATAACTGCATCCAACTACATCTTCTCAACATTAAAAGCTTCCTCCTCCTGCATTCAAGTCGACCACTCTTTCAAGAGGAGACCAGAAGTTCAAGAAGCCATTCCTCATCTCCGATCTAAAAGCGTTTGAGGCTTCTTAACTTCATTTATTGTTCATATTATTTTTATCTGCTTTTTGAGAAGCTGTTTTCTGTTTTCTTTTACACACTGTATTTACTTGGTTCAATCGGGGGATTGAATCAAGGGGATTAAGGTTGGTTGGTGAGCCAAGTTAAAACCAACGTGTGTAAGGGTTTGATTGTGAGCCCGGGAAAACAATCGGGGTTGGTTCTAGTCGGTGAGCCTGGGAAAACCGACCGAGTTCGTTGTGAGCTCGTAAAACAACAAGTTTGGTTGTGAGCTTGCAAAACAACCGGCTGTAATCCAAGGGGGTTATAGTGAATTCCCAAGAGAGACTTGGGGAGTGGACGTAGGAGCAAGGGGTAGCTCCGAACCACTATAAAACTCTGTGTTTGCATTGGATTGTCTCTTCTCTTCTTCCTCTCACATCACTCACAGCACTTAGCATTAATTAAATAACTTGCAATAGTTTTTAATTAATCATCCATAACATTTTAATTATCCAAATTAATTTAAAACCCAATTCACCCCCCCCCCCTCTTGGGTTGTCTATCTGGGCAACAAGTGGTATCAGAGCCAAAAACTCTTCCACTCAAGAGTTAAAAGATCAAAATGACAACCCCATTTGGATCTTCTCACATTGAGGGTCAGTCCACCCAAAGACCCCCTTTCTTCAATGGATCCGACTACTCATACTGGAAGGCTAGGATGAGAATATTCATCCAAGCCCAAGACTATGAGATGTGGACCATTGTAGTGAATGGCCCATACATCCCATCCACATATGTAGAGGGTGTTAAGGTACCCAAATTAGAAAAGAATTGGGATGAACATGACATGAGGAAGGCACAATTAAACTCTAAAGCTATGAATGTGTTTTATTGTGCCTTAGACCGTAATGAATTCAATAGGGTTTCAACTTGTAATTCTGCAAAAAAAATTTGGGACAGACTTGAAGTGACCCATGAGGGCACGAATCAAGTCAAGGAATCCAAAATAAACATCTTGGTTCATAAATATGAACTATTTAAAATGGATTCAAATGAAACAATCACATGCATGTTCACTAGGTTTACTGATATTGTCAATGGCCTAAAAAGCCTTAGCAAGAACTATACTAACAGTGAGCTTGTCAGGAAAATCCTTCGGTGTCTACCAAGGTCGTGGGAAGCTAAAGTGACGGCAATCCAAGAAGCCAAGGACTTGAACAAGCTACCACTTGAGGAGCTTCTTGGATCCCTTATGACGCACGAGCTCACCATGAAACAACACAACGAGGAAGAGTCCTCCCATAAGAAAAAGGTAATAGCTTTAAAATCTACTTCATCTAACAAAGACTTATCTTGCAGTAGCAGTAGTGAAGAAGAAGAAGATGAGGAAGATGGTGGTGAGGCACTTCTTGTGCGCAAGTTCAAGAAATTCATCAACCACAAGAAGTCCTATCATCAAAGGAGAGGCCCCTCAAATTCCTACCGCAAGGACAAAGGTAAGGAAAGAGAAAATGAGGGGATTGGGTGCTATGAGTGCAAAAAGCCGGGACACATCAGAGCTGAGTGTCCCTTACTAAAGAAGGGCAGCAAGTACAAGAAGAAGAAGAAAGCCCTTGTCACCACCCTATCGGACTCCGACGCATCATCTTCATCATCGGATGAAGAACAAGAAGAGAAGGCCAATTTCTGCTTCATGGCCAACGAAAACGAGGTAACTTCCGATACGCATTTTGATTTTACATTTGATGAACTTTATGATGCGTTTAATGAATTAATGATTGAATATAAGAATATAAATGTTAAAAACAGAGAACTAAAAGTAACTAACCAAACTTACATTCATAAGCATGATTCATTAATTAAGGATAAAGATAATCTTACCAAAGAAAATCTAGAACTTAAGACAAGCAACCAACTCTTAATTAAGAAGACTAACAACTTAACGAAAGATAATGAAAAACTAACTAAGGAACTTTCAGAACTTAAAAACCATAAACAAATCTTAAACAAGGATCTCACAAAAGAACTAAATGATTTAAAAGCAGAAAATCAAACATTAACTAAAGAACTTGGAAAATACAAACCTTTAGTTGAAAGGTTTACGTATAGTTCTGAAAAGTTAAATATGATACTTAATAATCAACGAGCCGTATTTAATAAAGCGGGTTTAGGATATAAACCAAGAAATAAACAAAAACTTCTCAGTAACTTCTTTGTTAAAGCTGGAGAAACTAAAATTAAGAAAATAACTTGCTTTTGTTGTGGTACAGTAGGTCATAAAGCAAATGTGTGTAATTTTAGGAAAAGTAAAACTAAAAGAAAAATTAAAAAGGTATGGGTTCCAAAAGGAACCAACTTGACTAACCATGAAGGACCCAAGAAAACTTGGGTACCTAAGATGACATGATTTGCTTGTGTAGGAGTGTCTTGCAGCCAAAGTCAACAAAAACTGCTGGTATTTGGATAGTGGCTGCTCAAGGCACATGACGGGTGATAAAGATCAATTTTTCACCCTTGAAGCTAAGAAGGGAGGTGCTGTGATGTTTGGAGACAACAACCGAGGTCACATCATTGGTATTGGTAAAGTTCAAATCACCCCTTCTACTTTTATAGATAATGTTAGATATGTTGATGGTCTTAAGCATAACTTGTTAAGCATTAGTCAATTATGTGATAAAGGATATGATGTTATGTTTAAACCATCACTATGCATTATAACAAATCCTAATGATAATAGTTTAGTTTTTAAAGGAATTAGACGTGGAAATGTATATGTTGTAGACCTAGAAGATCTTGCAAAACATAACTGTTACGGGGGAACTTAGCCACCATGCCCCACGTGACCGGCATGCGCGCCCAGGGAGACTACGGCAGCCCCTTGATCCAGCAATCCGACCCCGAGTCGGACATCTTCAGCTCCGCAGCCCGACCCCGAGTCGGCTGCCCCTTGATCCAGCAATCCGACCCCGAGTCGGACGTCTTCGGCTCCGCAGCCCGACCCCGAGTCGGCTGCCCCTTGATCCAGCAATCCGACCCCGAGTCGGACATCTTCGGCTCCGCAGCCCGACCCCGAGTCGGCTGCCCCTTGATCCAGCAATCCGACCCCGAGTCGGACATCTTCGGCTCCGCAGCCCGACTCCGAGTCGGCTGCCCCTTGATCCAGCAATCCGACCCCGAGTCGGACATCTTCGTCTCCACAGCCCGACTCCGAGTCGGACATCTCTCGACAACGACAGGCTATTTCCCAGAGGCACGCCGCGGCCCTCTGCTCCACTACTCCCTGCAACGGTCGTATCCGGCGCTGCTCCACGATCCCCTGTAACAGCCGTACAAAGCGGAGCTCCACTACGCCCTGTCATGGCCGTACCCAGCGCTGCCCCACGACGCCCTGTAACGGCCATGTCAGTGGTAGCTCCATCGTGCTACACGATGACCAACCCCCCAAAAGGGCCCCCCAGCCTGGTATATATGCGGCTGGGGGGAGAAGGGGGAGGGTAAGCAAGAACTTCCAGAGCATTCTCTTACTTGCTACTATTATCTCTCCCTCTCCTCCAATCTCCTCTGACTTGATCGTCGGAGGGCCCCCACTACCCCAGTGGTGGTGCGAGGCTTGCTTGCAGGTTTCCCAGTGGAAGGTGGAGCGCGATCAACACCAACCAAGGCAACTCAAACGGAACCCCGTTCACACCGCTGTGCCAATCGTTCTCGGTTTGGACCACCAGCAACAGTTGGCGCTAGAAGGAGGGCCCGAATCTCAGAGCGATCGTAATGGCACGGCGAGGTGGTCGTGGAGCTTCCAATGCCTCCGGTCGCGGGGCCTCTCGCGCCTCCGGCCGGGAGGCCGCTGCGTCTCCAACACATTCTCAGCAACACTCCACCGTTCCACCCCCCATTCAGATGGTCGAAGCTGCTCAGTTCGACCAGTTAGCCCAGCAGGTTCGCACCCTCGCGGAGGCAGTGCAGAACCTGCAGGGTGTGATGTCTCGGGCGCCGCAGCGGGCCCAGGAGCCGCCGCTCCCTGAGCGCTCACCTGTCCTCCTCAACCCGCGCTCCTTCCTCTCCCATGGGGAGGAGCGCCGGCGCGAGGAAGATTCTCGAGCACGGTCCATTCTGCCGGGACCTTCCCATCGGAGCTGCGCGGGGTACGAGAGGCGGGCCCGGGCGCGTTCCCAGACCCCCCAGTCCTCAAGGAACCCGCGCTCCAGTCGGTCCCCCTCTCGGTGCTCCTTGTCTCCCACCCACCGGTCGCGCTCCCTGGACCGGCGGGTGGACGATCTCCACCGACAACTCCAGGTCCTGAAGGGCCACTCCAAAGATCCCTTCGCCGACTTGGAGATCTCCTCCCAGCCGGCGCTTGCCTCGAGGATCCTGCGGACCCCGAATCCGCCGGAGTTTAAAATGCCGGCGATCGAGCCCTATGACGGGGCGGCGGACCCGCGGGATCACGTCGAGAGTTTCAGGACCCTTATGCTCCTCCACGGAGCATCAGATCCTCTCCTCTGCAAGGCCTTCCCGGCGATCCTCCGTGGCCCGGCAAGGGCGTGGTTCGCCGGCTTGGAGGCTAACTCAATCCAGTCCTTCGACCAGTTTACTCGCCTCTTCATCACCCATTTCGCCGTCAGTAGCCGGCGGCGACTGGTCTCCGACTCCCTCTTTGATGTCCGGCAAAACGAGGGAGAAAGCTTGCGGGATTATCTTACCCGCTTCAACAAGGCTACGCTGGAAGTCCGGAACCTGAGCCAGGAAGTGGCTCTTTCAGCCCTGAAGCGTGGCTTCCGAAAGGGCAGACTCACCTTCTCCCTGGACAAACGCCTGCCGCGGAGCTTCCCGGAGCTGTTGTCCCGGGCGAACCAGTATGCGGACGCCGAGGAGGCGGCCGCCCACCGGAGCAAGGAGGCCGCCGAGATCCCTCCAAAGCTCGGGAAGAAAAGGCGAAAAGAGGCACGCCAGAGGAGGAGCCCGACACCTCAACGTCGGCGCAGGAGCCTGTCGCCGGCGAGGAACCACGGCGCCCTACGCCCTCGTTCTCCGCCCCGACGTTTCAACCGGTACACTCCTCTCCTGACTCCCCGGGCCCAGATCCTCATGGAAATCAAGGGGCGGGAGGACCTCCCGGTCCCGAGACAGATGAAGAAGATTCCTGGGAGGAGGCCCTCTCGGGCGTACTGTGAGTACCACCGGGACCACGGCCACGACACCGAAGACTGCTTCCAGCTTCGGGACGAGATCGAGGCTCTCATCCGCCGAGGGCGTCTCGGTCGATATGTGAACGACCGACGTCCCCCCGCAGACCCGCGTCCGGCCGATCCGGCCCCTCAGGAGCCTCGGGAGCAGAATCGACCCGTCGCGGGCGTGATCCACACTATCACTGGGGGCTGCCCCCGGCCCGAGAGGAACGCAGGAGGCTCGACTGAAGCGTCAGGGGCAGCCGTCGCAAAGAGGCAGAGGGTCGGTAATGTAATCACTTTTTGTGATGAAGATGTAAAGGGGGTTCAGACCCCCCACGATGACGCCATGGTGATCTCCCTCACTATGGCAAACTATGATGTAAGGCGTGTTCTTGTGGATAGTGGAAGCTCAGCTGATATTTTGTTTTACGAGGCCTTCCAAAAGATGAGCTTGTCCAGACAATTGTTGCACAAAACATCCACCCCCCTCATAGGATTCACTGGTGACGCTATCTCGGCCGAAGGTGTCGTTGAGCTGCCTGTGACTGCGGGCGTTGCACCCGCAGAAGCCACGGTGCGGCTCGGGTTCTTGGTCGTCCGTGTTCCCTCGGCCTACAACGCTATCCTCGGACGACCCGGACTGAACGCCCTTCGCGCGGTGGTCTCTACGTACCACTTGCTCATGCGGTTCCCCACGGCGGCCGGGATTGGAGAGGTCCGAGGTGACCAACCGACCGCAAGGCAATGTTTCCTAGCAACTCTCAAAGGGAAGAAGCCCGTAGAAGCCTTAAGCGTCGAGTCCCTCGACGCCAGAGACGAGGTGGCCTTGCGGCACGGGGAGCCGGCCGAGGGTGTGATCGAAGTTCCCCTCGAGGAAGGTCGCCCGGACAGGACGATCCGGGTCGGCGCCAATCTCGACCTGGGAGCTCGGGCCCGGTTGATGGAATTCCTCCGAGCCAATGTCGATGTGTTTGCCTGGTCGGCGGCCGATGTACCTGGGATCGACCCGGAGGTCATTTCTCACGCCCTCAACGTCGACCCGACCCACCGACCGGTAAAACAGAAGAAGAGACACTGTGCCCCGGATCGGATCCGAGTGGTCGACCAGGAGGTAGACAAACTCTTGGAGGCAGGATTCATAAGGGAGGTCAGCTACCCCGAATGGCTGGCAAATGTCGTACTTGTCTGGAAGGCGAGCGGAAAGTGGAGGATGTGCGTCGACTACACCGACCTGAACAAGGCATGCCCCAAGGATAGCTTTCCGCTTCCGCGGATAGACCAACTGGTCGACGCGACTTCCAGATATCAGCTGCTGTCTTTCATGGACGCCTTCTCCGGCTACAACCAGATAATGATGGCTCCACAGGACGAGGAGAAAACTGCCTTTATAACAGACCGGGGGCTGTACTGTTACAAGGTAATGCCCTTCGGTCTGAAGAATGCTGGCGCCACTTACCAGCGCCTCGTTAACAAAATCTTCAAAGAGCAAATCGGCCGGAACATGGAGGTGTACGTGGACGATATGCTGGTGAAGAGCCGCCATGCAGACCAGCACATCGCGGATCTGGAGGAGACTTTCGCCACCTTGCGGAAGTTTCACATGAAGCTGAACCCAGCGAAGTGCGCCTTTGGCGCTTCGGCCGGGAGGTTCCTCGGTTTCATTGTCAACCAGCGGGGGATCGAAGCCAACCCGGACAAAATCAAGGCCATCCAAGATATGTCCCCTCCGACCAAAGTGAAGGAGGTTCAGGAGCTCGCTGGGAGGGTCGCCGCGCTCGGACGATTTGTGGCAAAATCGGCCGAACGCTGCCAACCTTTCTTCAAGGTGTTGAAACGCCCGAAAGACTTCCGCTGGACGGCCGAATGTCAAGCAGCATTCGACCAGCTCAAGGAATACTTGGCGTCTCCTCCCCTGCTGTCCAAGCCGCAAGAAGGGGAGATGCTCTACCTCTATCTGGCGGTCTCCCCAACTGCAGTCAGTGCGGTACTGGTTCGGGAAGAGACAAAGCTCCAGAAGCCTGTGTACTACATCAGCCGGGTCCTACGGGATGCCGAGATGCGGTATACGAAGGCTGAAAAGATCGCCTTCGCGCTGCTGACCGCGACCAGGAGGCTTCGCCCCTATTTCCAGGCCCATTCTGTCACCCTCTTGACCGATCAACCGCTGCGGCAGATCCTCAGCAATCCAGAGAATGCGGGACGGCTGGTGAAGTGGGCAATAGAACTTGGTGAGTTCAACATCCGCTACCAGCCCCGACCCGCCATCAAGGCTCAGGCGCTCGCGGATTTCCTCGCTGAGTGCACGGTGCAGGAGGCGGAACCTAGGTCGCCGGAAACACCCAGCCTCGACCTCCCGATTTGGACGCTTCACATCGATGGGTCGTCGAACCCCGAAGGTGGAGGGGCCGGGCTGGTCCTTACCAGTCCAGATGGAGTGATAGCCGAGTATGCCTTGAGGTTCGAATTTCCAGTGACCAACAACGAGGCGGAGTACGAGGCCCTAGTCACGGGACTCAAACTCACCAAGGAGCTCGGCATCCGGCGCCTGAAGGTCTTCACCGACTCCCAGCTGGTGGTCGGGCAGGTCCGTGGGGAGTTCGAGGCCCGAAACCCGACCATGCAGAATTACGTCCGGAAGGTGCAAGCACTCATTCCCGACCTCGGCAGTGTCGACATCCAGCAGGTCCCAAGAAGTGAAAATGCCAGGGCCGACAGGTTGTCCCGCTTAGTGAGCGCAGACGCGCACAACTTGTCGAGGGCGATCTATCTGGAGACCCTGGATACCCCGAGCATCGGCGAGGCTGGAGCGGTGATGGCGATTGATCCGGAGCCGTCTTGGATGGACCCGCTTGTCGCCTACCTCGCCGAAGGGATCCTCCCTGAAGACGAAGATCAAGCTCGGCGACTTGTTATGAAGTCCGCCCACTACGTACTCTATGAAGGGAGGCTGTATCGGACCTCGTTCACCGCCCCCCTCTTAAAGTGCCTCCGCCCCTCGGAAGCGGCCTACGTCCTCGGCGAAGTCCACGAAGGCGTTTGCGGATCACACTTGGGGGCTAGGTCCTTGGCGCACAAGATCATGAGGCAAGGCTATTATTGGCCTACCTTGTTGGAGGACTCAAAGGATCATGTACGGAAATGCGACGCCTGCCAGCGCCACGCCAACGTCCAGAGAGTCCCTTCTGTCCCCTTGGCACCAATCACTGCGCCCTGGCCCTTCGCCCAGTGGGGAATGGATATCCTTGGACCATTCCCCGTCGCTTCAGCTCAGCGGAAATTTTTGATTGTTGCAATCGACTACTTCACCAAGTGGGTGGAGGCAGAGCCGCTGGCCACTATCACGGAGGCGCAAGTCCGGAAGTTCGTGAAGAAGAACATCATTGTCCGATTTGGGGTACCTCGGGTCCTCATCTCGGATAATGGCCGACAGTTCGACAACAAGCATTTCCGTGACTTCTGCGAGGAGTTCGGGATCGAGCATCGGTTCACATCTGTGTCGCATCCCCAAACCAACGGCGAGGCCGAGGTCACAAATCGGACAATCCTCCAAGGAATCAAAGTGCGAATCGGTCGGACGGGGCAAGCTTGGGTCGAAGAACTCGAGAATGTCCTTTGGGCGTATCGGACCACGCATCGGACCCCTACCGGGGAGATGCCTTTCAGCCTAACCTATGGCACGGAAGCTGTTGACCCCGTGGAGCTCGGACTCCCCTCACCTCGGGTGGCCGCGCACCGACCCGAGGCCAATTCGGAGCAACTCTGAGGGAACCTGGATCTCTTGGAAGAAGCGAGGGAAATGGCGCAGGTTCGGATGGAAAATAAGGCAAGCCACCGAGGGGAGCCGGCCCTCGGCAACCAACCCCTTCAAGACGGCGACGCCATCGGATTCCTCCCTCGACAACCTCGATAGGCCAATCGGGGACTTCATCGGCGTCTCCCAGGTTGCCCTGATTCCCCAAGAGGGATCTACGTCAATGAAAAAGAAACGCTCCTTCCTGCCGTGAATGGAGGAAGGAGCCTCCTTGACGAGGCCGCACCCTCGCCGCGCCGCAAAGCACCACCACCCTTTGTCCTGGGGGTGGCCGCTCAGGCCGTAGCATTCCCAAAAGACATTCAGGGTGGCGGGAATCTCGTGCATGCGGCAGAGAACCTGGAAGGCCGTCAGGGCGCGCCATGAGTTCGGCACCAGTTGCGTCGGCGCCACTCTTAAACCCCGAAGCACCTGCACAACTAAGTCCGAGGGGGGAAAGCGAAACCCAGCCTGAAGAATGCCCTCATTGATGGCGACCTTCCCTGGAGGAGGATGGGACATCCTCTCCTCAGGCCCCGGGAGCGTAACATTGCAGGCCTCGGGAAGGTGGTATCGAGCCACGAACCTATCTAGGTCTTCAGCGACCAGCTCCGTCTTAATGCGGTCTGCTCTCACTTCGCCCATCCCTAATGGCCAGTGAATCTACGGTCAGGACGGGGTCAAGAAGGGGGAAAGGACCGGAACGACTGGAGTACCCTAATACAAAAGGAGAAAGTATGGAGAGCCTTAAATTGAAGAATGGGGCAACTCACCGGAAGAAAAGGAAGAACGGCTCCGAGAGCGTCAAAGGAGGAGCAAGCGAACAGTCCGACGGCAATGGCAGCAACGCAAAGGAGAAACTCGAAGATGTCTGTAAAGAGAAAGGCGGACGGAGGAAGGCCCCCGGTTAAATAGGCGGAAAGGTGGGTGACGCCTCGGTGACGCCAGAGGATGCCTGGCTGCCGAAGGGTCGCTCGCGCCCCAAAGGCGAATCGACGCCATTAAGGAGGGATGTCCGCCGAAATCCTCAGACTGCCAGGTCAGCAACAACCGCCGTACGCCATAAAGAAGGCGGGGAGCTCGAAGCGCGCGCGCCTCTCCGAGGGATGGCGGCAATCTCGAAGCATCACTCCTTTCACCCGTTCCCCTTCTGGTTTCAGGCTCGGAAGTGGGGGGCTACTGTTACGGGGGAACTTAGCCACCATGCCCCACGTGACCGGCACGCGCGCCCAGGGAGACTACGGCAGCCCCTTGATCCAGCAATCCGACCCCGAGTCGGACATCTTCGGCTCCGCAGCCCGACCCCGAGTCGGCTGCCCCTTGATCCAGCAATCCGACCCCGAGTCGGACATCTTCGGCTCCGCAGCCCGACCCCGAGTCGGCTGCCCCTTGATCCAGCAATCCGACCCCGAGTCGGACATCTTCGGCTCCGCAGCCCGACCCCGAGTCGGACATCTCTCGACAACGACAGGCTATTTCCCAGAGGCACGCCGCGGCCCTCTGCTCCACTACTCCCTGCAACGGTCGTATCCGGCGCTGCTCCACGATCCCCTGTAACAGCCGTACAAAGCGGAGCTCCACTACGCCCTGTCATAGCCGTACCCAGCGTTGCCCCACGACGCCCTGTAACGGCCATGTCAGTGGTAGCTCCATCGTGCTACACGATGACCAACCCCCCAAAAGGGCCCCCCAGCCTGGTATATATGCGGCTGGGGGGAGAAGGGGGAGGGTAAGCAAGAACTTCCAGAGCATTCTCTTACTTGCTACTATTATCTCTCCCTCTCCTCCAATCTCCTCTGACTTGATCGTCGGAGGGCCCCCACTACCCCAGTGGTGGTGCGAGGCTTGCTTGCAGGTTTTCCAGTGGAAGGTGGAGCGCAATCAACACCAACCAAGGCAACTCAAACGGAACCCCGTTCACACCGCCGTGCCAATCGTTCTTGGTTTGGACCACCAGCAACAATAACCAATGTCTAGTTGTAAATGAAACTAAAGATAATGATGCTAGTTGGTTATGGCACCGTAAGTTAGGTCATGCAAGCATGGACACAATAACTAAACTAGTTAAAAGAGACTCCGTGATAGGTTTGCCAAAATTAAAATTTGAAAAGAACAAAATATGTGAAGCATGTCAATTTGGCAAACAATCTAGGAACTCTTTTAAATCCATAAAATGTGTCTCTACTTCTAGGCCTCTAGAATTACTACACATAGACCTATTTGGTCCAACTAGAACAACAAGCCTAGGTGGAAATAAATATGGTCTAGTTATAGTAGATGATTACTCTAGGTACACATGGGTCATGTTTCTAGCGCATAAGGATCAAGCATTTTCTATGTTTAAGAAGTTCCATAAGGAAGTAACAAATGCTAGAGAGTCTTCAGTCATAGCCATTAGAAGTGACTATGGTACCGAATTCGAAAATCAATTATTTGACGAATTTTGTAGTAAAAAGGGGATAACCCATAATTTTTCTGCACCTAGGACACCATAACAAAATGGAGTTGTGGAAAGGAAGAATAGAACACTAGAGAAAATGGCTAGGACTATGTTATGTGAAAGTAACCTCCCTAAGTATTTTTTGGGAGAAGCCATTAATACCTCTTGTCACATATTAAATAGAGTTTTATTAAGACCCATTATAAAGAAAACACCTTATGAACTTTGGAAAAACAGAAAACCAAAAGTTAATTACTTTCATGCCTTTGGATGTAGGTGTTTTGTACATAATAATGGGAAAGATAATCTAGAAAAATTTGATCCTAAATCTGATGAAGGAATATTCTTAGGTTATTCTACAACTAGTAAAGCCTATAGAGTCTTTAATAAAAGAACCCTAGTTATAGAAGAATCTATACATGTTGTTTTTGATGACTCTAGTGACATCTCATCTAGTAAGAAGGTTAATTTTGATGATGATGTTGAAATACTTGAAGAAAAGATAGATGAGATGGGATTACAACAAAAATTGATTGAAGAAGCATCATCAAGCCAAGAGCCTATTGTGGATCATGGGCTAAGAAAAGCTTGGAGGTATGCTTACGGGCATCCTAAGGAACTCATTCTAGATGATCCATCTCAACCGGTTAGGACTAGAGCTTCACTTAGAAATTTGAATAACCATCTAGCTTTTGTTTCACACTTTGAGCCCAAACATATAGAAGAAGCCGAAAATGATGTAAATTGGATAAATGCAATGCAAGAAGAACTAAACCAATTTACTAGAAACAAAGTGTGGGATCTAGTAGAGAGGCCTTCTGAATATCCAATTATAGGTACAAAATGGATATATAAAAATAAGCTAGATGAAAATGGAATTGTTATAAGGAATAAGGCTAGACTAGTGGCAAAGGGTTATAATCAAGAAGAAGGCATAGATTTTGATGAAACCTTTGCTCCCGTAGCTAGACTTGAGGCTATTAGACTATTATTAGCATATGCATGCTCTAAGGATTTCAAACTATTTCAAATGGATGTAAAAAGTGCATTTTTAAATGGGTATATTAATGAGGAAGTGTATGTAGAACAACCTCCTGGTTTTGAAAATCATCAATACCCTAATCATGTGTATAAACTGAACAAAGCACTTTATGGATTAAAACAAGCACCTAGAGCATGGTATGAGAGACTTAGTAAATTCCTATTAGAACATGAATTCTCTAGGGGAAATGTAGACACAACATTATTTCTGAAAAAGCAAAACAAAGATATGTTATTAGTACAGATTTATGTTGATGATATCATTTTCGGTGCTACTAACAATCGCCTCTGCGAAGAGTTTGCTGATTTGATGCAGAGTGAGTTTGAGATGAGCATGATGGGAGAGCTGAACTACTTCCTAGGGCTTCAAATCAAACAATCTGAAGGAGGAATCTTCATCAATCAAGCAAAATATATTAAGGAGATGCTCAAGAAGTTTGATATGGAGGGAAACAAGTCAATCAGCACCCCCATGAGCTCATCATGCAAATTAGATCAAGATGAATCAGGTAAATCTGTAGATCAAAAACTTTATAGAGGTATGATAGGATCTTTACTATATCTTACTGCAAGTAGACCTGATATTATGTTTAGTGTGTGCATGTGTGCTAGATATCAGGCTAATCCTAAAGAATCACACCTAGCTGCTGTTAAGAGAATTTTTAAATACTTAATAGGAACTAAGAACATAGGGCTATGGTACTCTAAAGAATCTAGCCTAAACTTAATAGGATACACAGATTCAGACTTCGCTGGATGTAAGCTTGATAGAAAAAGTACCAGCGGGTCTTGTCAATTTCTAGGAGAAAACCTTATCTCATGGTTTAGCAAGAAATAAAACTCGGTTGCATTATCCACTGCTGAAGCTGAATATGTGGCAGCCGGGAGTTGTTGTGCTCAAATCTTGTGGATTAAACAACAATTAGAAGATTATGGCATTAAACAAGATAAAATTCCCATTAATTGTGATAATACAAGTGCCATAAATCTAACTAAAAATCCAATTCAACATTTAAGAACTAAACACATTGAGATAAGACATCACTTCATAAGAGATCATGTATTGAATGGTGATGTGACACTCCAATTTGTTTGTACTGATAATCAATTAGCAGATATTTTTACAAAACCCCTAAGTGAAGAGAGGTTTAGTGTGCTTAGGAGGGGATTAGGAGTGATTGATCCATCCTAGTGGTGGTTTTCACTAGAATAATTGATTTTGATGATTACAATGTGGTTAAAATAGAGTTTCTTTTCAATGATCATCAAATCAGATCATAATTAGGTGATTTTCCCTCATTTGGCACGATTATAGCATGAGTTTTAGGTGCGTGCCAAAGTTAGAGACGACTCGAGTAAGTTTCAGAGCCGGCTCCTAAGGGGGAGTCGACTCGCGCATTTGCGGGAGTCGACTCGCAAAGATGGCAGCTGAGGGGGAGTCGACTCGCACATTGTCGGGAGTCGACTCGAAGTCTACAGGCGCATAAGGAGAGTCGACTCGCGCATATTCTGGAGTCGACTCGAGGTCGAGTCGACTCGCGACTCAGGGGAGTCGATTCGCAGTCGGGATCCGACTTTTTAACCCTAGGTTTGTCGTTTCGCAAACACTTTTCTTTCAAGCCGCCACTGTTCAAAAAGCCCTAGAGCCGACTCCTAGATCGTCCCCGATCGTCTCCAACCTCTGTTCGGTCGATTTTTCACCGGTTCTTAGGGTTTTCGTCCGTTCCTAGGTCGTCTCCTGTCCGTCCCGAGTCTCCTCCGTCGACCTTTCTCCGTCCTTTAGGTGTTTCTTCCCGTTTAGGTCAAGATGCCTCGTAAGACCGTGGTTAGGAAGAGGTCCCGTCCCGAGGCCGGTCCCGAGCGGCGCTCCAAGGCGCGGCACGATTCCGCGAGGGAACCACCTCCGGCTCGTTCCCCGCCTAGGGCGGTTCCCGCAAGGCCGTTGGCCGGGAAGGCCGTCACCACCGGGAGGTATGTCGACTTTGACTATCTCTCCCGGGAAGGGTTCACCATAGGTGATAGGCTTAGAGCCCAGGGCCTAGAGTACTTCCTCACTTTGGACCTTTCCACTTACCCTGGCCTTGTTCAAGAGTTTTATAGTACCGTCCATCGGGGAGATGGAGGTATCGAGGGCACAGTAGTAGGTGTCCCTGTGCGTGTTACGGAGGATCTCATTGCCCACATCCTCCACCTTCCATTAGTAGGGGTGGCTCCCGCACACCCTGAGGATAGAGTTGAGGCCCTTACGGTCGTCTTAGGGCATCCACCTCAGTCCCCCCTAGACGAGGTATCTGCTAGCTCACTTCCTATTGAAGTGAGAATCCTTTTGAGTATTCTGTCCAGGTCCATCTTCCCTAAGATAGGAAGATTTGATTTTGTAAATGAGAGGGACCTAGCTATTATGTCTTACATTCTTCAGGACACCCCGGTCAACTTTCCCAAACTCATCTATAGGTATATGTGTGAGCCCCTAAATAGACCTAGGCTCACCCTCCCATACGGCATGATTTTTACTCTTCTCTTTAGGGAGTACGAGATTCCCATTCCTGAGAGGGAACCCTCTCGTGCATTGCGATGGACAGATCGCTTGTGTACGGGGACCATGCACAGGATGGGGTTTCGAAAGAGAGAGGGGGTATGGGTTAGGAAGTCTACCCTCACCGCTCAGACCACCAGACCTTCACCCAGTCCTGAGCCCGATTCAGACTACCCAGACCTTCCAGACCATCCAGACCTTCCATCCACTCCTCCTGCTCCTACCACCTCCGCCGGACCTTCCTCCTCGGCACCACCCTCTATGGCGGTCCGGATTGATCCTGAGCAGCTCCGGGAGCTGCGACAGGAGATAGTCAGAGAGGTGAGGGATGAAAAAGATAAATAAAAAGATAAACTCTTAAAAACACACACAAATTTGTTCTAAGTGGATTCGGTACCTCGAGGCTCATTATCTCTCTTTTGGGGCTCCAAATGGAGTAATCTCCAGAATCTATTCAAGGGATATTCGGAGATTAGCTGAATCCTACTCAAGAACAAATTGACAGATTTTTCCTCTAAAAACAAAAAATTCAGTTCAAAAACTTCAAAGCATTAAAAGGAAATTCAGAGAATCAAAACATAGTTGAATGCATATGTTGAGGGGGAGAATCTGAATTTTAATCAAGCTAAATCATTCATGACATATAAGCCAAACAATTGATTGCATAATATGAAGGCTTATATAATTCCAAATGAAAGGGGGAGCTTTAACTCCGAAATTTGTTGTTTCACTCCTTTCAAACTTGGATAAATTAAATTATCAGACATTTGAATTCATTTATGGATTTTATTTCATTATTTATTGAGCAAGTCATTTTACATATACTCAAAGTTTTGTCATCATCAAAAAGGGGGAGATTGTGGAGTGATTGATTAAAACCCCATTTGATTTTGATGAGCTCAAAGCATTTGAGTATATCTTGTGATTACTAATGAATTCAATTGAGTGTTTCAGTAAAAATCTTGTCCAAGTGTCTCTAGATTTGGTTCATAATATTTTGGATAAGTTAAGAAGTCTGCTGAACCAAAGTCTGAGACTCGAGTCGACTCCCGAGTATCACGAGTCGACTCCAAGCGTATCAAGTTCACTGGCACGAGCTCGAGTCGACTCCAGACTAGTACGAGTCGACTCCGACTGAGAACAGAAAGAAGAACAGAAAGCCTCATCTCAGAACCTGTCAACGAGTCGACTCCTGAAGTGCGCGAGTCGACTCCAATGTTCAACGAGTCGACTCCAGGGTAGTAAGAGTCAACTCCAAGAGGTAAACAAAGAAAAGGTCAGAGAGCATTTTATGGACTCTGAGATTCGAGTCGACTCCCGCAATACGCGAGTCGACTCCAAGACTGTGCGACCATCGACAGACAGAAAACCATGTTACTGCCTCTGAGATTCGAGTCGACTCCCAGACAGCTCGAGTCGACTCCAAGACAAGCTTCACGTCAAAAGGCAGAAGACCAACTTTCGGAAACTGAGAGCCGAGTCGACTCCAAGGAAGTTCGAGTCGACTCCAAGACTGGATGAGCCAAAAGACAGAGAATCGGGAGTTCGGGCTCTGAGATTCGAGTCGACTCCAAGGACAGTCGAGTCGACTCGAGTGGACAAAATTCAAAATTGGATCCACGGACTTCTGTGGATGAGCCGACTCCAAAATTGCCAGGTCAGCTCCAGAAGTTGGCGAGTCGACTCCGGGTCAAGACGAGTCGACTCCCAGTCGTGACGGCAACTTTAATTCAAATTTGGAACAGTTGCCGAGTCGACTCCGGAAAAGCTTGAGTCGACTCCCGCTACAGCCGAGTCGACTCCTGATCGCGCGAGTCGACTCCAACCCACCAACGGTCATATTGTCAGGCTGCGCAGAGTGTGCAGAACGGACAGAAAAAGCAGTGTAACGGCTAGTTTCCGTGGGGGTTGGCTTAAATAGCCACAGAAGACTGTAGCAAGGTAGAGAACAACCATTCCACTCCAAGCATTCAAGCTTTCAACTCTGCAACTTGTTCTTCAACGAAAAAGAGGGAAGATCTGCAATAACTGCATCCAACTACATCTTCTCAACATTAAAAGCTTCCTCCTCCTGCATTCAAGTCGACCACTCTTTCAAGAGGAGACCAGAAGTTCAAGAAGCCATTCCTCATCTCCGATCTAAAAGCGTTTGAGGCTTCTTAACTTCATTTATTGTTCATATTGTTTTTATCTGCTTTTTGAGAAGCTGTTTTCTGTTTTCTTTTACACACTGTATTTACTTGGTTCAATCGGGGGATTGAATCAAGGGGATTAAGGTTGGTTGGTGAGCCAAGTTAAAACCAACGTGTGTAAGGGTTTGATTGTGAGCCCGGAAAAACAATCGGGGTTGGTTCTAGTCGGTGAGCCTGGGAAAACCGACCGAGTTCGTTGTGAGCTCGTAAAACAACAAGTTTGGTTGTGAGCTTGCAAAACAACTGGCTGTAATCCAAGGGGGTTATAGTGAATTCCCAAGAGAGACTTGGGGAGTGGACGTAGGAGCAAGGGGTAGCTCCGAACCACTATAAAACTCTATGTTTGCATTGGATTGTCTCTTCTCTTCTTCCTCTCACATCACTCACAGCACTTAGCATTAATTAAATAACTTGCAATAGTTTTTAATTAATCATCCATAACGTTTTAATTATCCAAATTAATTTAAAACCCAATTCACCCCCCCCCCTCTTGGGTTGTCTATCTGGGCAACATCCTGTGACTGACCTCTTCTCCTCCACTTCCTCTTACGTGGGGCAGGTGGAGCTGAGCGTACAGACTGCTCCGTCGGGCCCTCTGGTAGACTTGCTCCCTCAGATCTACCTCGGCTGCTTTACTCTTTCCCCTTACTCATTTTCCTCTGTTCTCTTTCAGCTCTTTCCTCTTTGTTTCTGATCTTCCACTGTTTTGCTTTATCAATCAGCCTAGACAAGGTGGGGACCTCTACTGCCAGTACTGCATTATAAAGCGGGGAAATCAGACCCCGCCTGAATCTTTCTATCCTGGCAGCTTCAGTGGGTATGATGTAAGGAGCATACTTCTCCAATCTAGTGAACTCACGAGCGTACTCAGATACGCTCATTCCGGGCATCTGCTTCAGCCTCTCAAACTGAAGAGCCCGATTCTGCCTCTCAGCCGGAGACAAAAACTCATCCATCACTGCTTGCTTGAACTCTTCCCAGGTTGGAGGATTCCTACTATACAATCTGTCCTCCACATGTCTCTGGTACCAGCCCCAGGCATCTTCTTTCATTGTGAGCCCTACAAGTTATATTGCCCTTGCATCAGAACAGGGCAGTCTCCGTATCATCTTTTCAGTCTCCTCTAGGAATCTCTGAGGATCTTCACCTTCTTCCCCCTTAAACTCTGGGGTTCTGAGTCTCAGAAATTCCTGTACAGTAATCCCCTCATCATCTAATGCCCGTCTGGCCAAACTTCTTGGCACAACTACAGGAGGTGGGATGGATACTACTGACGGGGCAGGAGATTTCTCCCGAGCAATCTGCTCCCTTAGAGCCTGATTCTCCGCCAGTAACTGTTCCATCAATGCATCTCTACTTTCTACCTCTCCTTGATCATCAACCCTCCGTCTATCAGCAGAAGGAGGTTTTTCTCTTTGGGGCTCGACATGTGCAGAACCCGCATCCAATGCTATATCTGGCTCCATTTTCTTTGGAAGTATTCTTTATATGTCTCTAAAAGAGTCAAAAAGAGAGGGCAGTCGTTGCATAGAGCCATAATATATTTTACTGAATTGTAAATAACTCATAAAATAACATACAGAAAAATCCTACGCTCCATAGTATAATCATATACTTAATTCTGACTCACTCTATTGCTCTGACAGGACTCTTCTTAACCTTTGCTCTGATACCACTCCTTGTCACGACCCCCGCCCCGTTTCCGGCAGGCCGCCGCGATGGTCCTAGGGTGCGGGTAGGCATAAGGCCACCAGCCACCACGTAGAACCCTACTACCTATCAATCATCAATAAATTCTGAAAATTTTGGCATGATGCATGCACAAAATGATCACCTTTCCTATGGTGACCTGTCAAGATTATCTCATTACATACAACAACGCTATCTGTCAGAGCAGCAATCACATAACCTGTCACATAACGAACCTGAACAATATATATCAATACATCATCACAAGCATATAACTCAACTATATAAAAATCTGGTTCCCATTCCATCCATAGTCAAACCCATATCCACAACAGGATCTATGACTGTAACTATACACTAAATACAACAGAAGATTTATAATACACCAAAAGGGGATAAACCTCTATCTACATTATACTATACTATGGAGCGGCACAGCTAGCAGGCAATCTCTAACCCTGCTCCTCTCCATACAATACCTGCCCTGCAATCAAAAACACCAAACTGGAGAGTGAGTATATGAATACTCAGTGAGTGGAGTAGAGAGTACTATGCACATGAGACAAGATATAATCATGGCTCGAGGTGAAATCTCAAGAGCATTGAGCAGTCGTCAAGAACAGGGTACACATAACTCAACATAAGAAATAAGGAGTAAATCATCACAATCCCAATCAACTCATCTGGAGCATATATAGAATAATCAAATAAGTATGTATGATAACATGAATATGCTCAATAGGTCATAGTACTGAATCATATAAATCAGGTGTCAATAGGCTGAATCATCAACAAGACAGCTATCGGGAGGTGGGTTTTACGCCCCAGGCGAACCAGCAACAACTCCGTACTGTCACATGCATACATAGAATATGACACCACACCAATATGTAAATCAGGGTGTCAATATGCGAAATCATCACTAGACAGCTGTCGGGAGGTGGGTTTTACGCCCCAGCCGAACCAGCAACAACTCCCTACTGTCACATGCATATGCAGGATAAGACACCATACCGATAATATAAATGCTGGCCAGTATCCAGAACAGAAATCCATCTCACATCTATATACTAAACGGCACCTTGCGGGAATTCTACATCCGCGGAAAGCCATACTGCACCTCGCGGGGTCTTACTATGCCTGGCGGCAAGCAGAATATAAGTCGTCGGACCGGCCGATCCTACGCTTAGGGCCGTGTCCCCCCTAGGAAGGGACTGGGCTCCGCCCACCCAGAAGGCTACTATGTGCACAAAGGCCGATGTTCAACCCCCATCGACTATAGGTGTCCTGCAGATACTGCCAAGCAATGCATAAATGCCATAATGAACCCTCCCAATACTCTACTAAAAAGGAGTATGATCAAGACTACCATTCACTCGACTTCGACCCAATCATAAACTAATATCAGAGTTGGGAGTGAGGGTCAAGGAAGTGCAATACAACTCAATATACCACTAAAAAGACTCTACAAATCTTTGAAATAGAGGAAATGAAATCAATTTATAAAATAAATCATTTCACAATTCGGAATCAATTTGATTACTCATCAACCCCTCGTAATTCCTCTCAATGTTCCCTCAAATGCATGTACAGAATAATCAAGTATGGAGAATCAAGATTATAGAGGAATCTACTACAACAATTAATCAATAAGCTCAGGTGGAATCAAGTCACACTTGGCAACATTCATGAAAATGAATAAGGAATGTGCTCATGGTGCAAAGTACAAACTTCCACTTACCTGTCAATCCGGTACAGCCTTGATATGCCTCTAAAAATCTACAGCAGGCAGTGGGGAACTTCCTCCTCTTGTTCTCTAGCTTCTTGCCCAACTGTGACATGCATTTACAATACATTTAATCCTGTATCAAGGGCTATAATCTACGTGCCAATTATAATATAGGAAACTTTAATTGATTCAACTCCCCCGTTCCCTAAATCTTTTCTTTTCTTTCTCTTTTTCTTTTTAATTAATTAACTCACCATTTATGTGTATTAGGGACTCTCTTGCATGAGTACAAGGTCTCTTTTAGCTTGATCTAGGCTTAATACTCTATTATAGCATGAAATCCCTTATTTTCCACCTAGATAAACAGTAACCCGGACCGACAGCGGGTTATTTCATCCCGGTTTTGGTCCACTTTCTAAACTCCAAATTTTATGAAATTTATACCCAATGTTCTACACTCATAGGGATTTCCAGAATGGTAACATGCATCCCCATTGGAGGCCGATTGGCCTCCGAAATAATTCACCGAAGTTGGGACTTCAACATGGTTTTTCCGTAGTGCCGGAAAAATTTGTCGAAATCCGATTCTTCCTTTTTTAACACCCTTTTCAACTGTGATCAACCCTTTCTATAGCATAAATTCTTTAGAATACTAGGTAGGGATGGGTATTTACCTTTTTCTTCTTGTGAAACTTGGGTCCTTGCGTAGAGGAGAAGGAAACCTACGTTTTTCCCTTCAGCTGGAAGTGCAACCGGGATTCCTTTCCTCCTCGAATCCCCTTCCTCTTCTTCTTTCTTCTTCTTCTTCTCTTTTTCTTTCTTTCTTTCCTCTCTGTTTCACGCCTGAGACTCCCCCTCTCTGTCTCTCGGTTTCATTCCAAAAGCCACAGCAAACCCCTCTTTAAATCACATCAAAGCACTATTCACCCTTTGTTTAATATTATTAAATTTCCATTTTTCTTTTGCCACTTCGATATATCTGCAACTATGCCATTATCTTTTGATTCCTTCCCATTTTGCCCCTAACACTTCAACGCATCTACTATTATGCCATTAACTTTTGATTCCTTCCAATTTTACCCCTTATATCAATTTTGAAGGACTATTCTATCCTTTTTTTATATATATAAAAAAAAATTTAGGGTTATTACAATGCTTCCCCAAGGTCTTTCATGGAGAACTCTTTTGACAACCAGACCTTGACCGAGGTTAGCATGGGAATATCATTTCCTATTAGGAGGATGTCGTCCACGTACAGTACGAGAAATACGACAGCACTCCCACTAAACTTTTTGTAAACACATGGTTCCTCTTCGTTTTTGATGAAATCAAACGTTTTGATTGCGTCATCGAAACGAGTGTTCCAAATTCGAGATGCTTGCTTTAGTCCATAGATGGACCTTTGCAGCTTGCAGACCTTGTGATCTCCATCACTGGAAGTGAAACCCAAAGGCTGTTCCATATAGATATCTTCATCAAGATATTCGTTTAGGAAAGTAGTTTTCACATCCATCTGCCAGATTTCATAATCATGAAATGCTGCAATGGCAAGCAATGTTCGGATGGATTTCAGCATGGCTACAGGTGAAAAAGTTTCCTGATAGTCAATGCCTTCGCGTTGACTATATCCTTTCGCCACTAGCCTTGCTTTATAGGTTTCTACCTTTTCATCCGAACCTATCTTCCTTTTGTAGATCCATTTGCATCCAATAGGTACAATACCTTTTGGTGGATCTACTAGGGTCCAGACTTGGTTGGAATGCATGGAGTCTAACTCTGATTTCATAGCTTCCAACCATTTTTCGAAATCGATATCAGATATCGCCTCGTTGTAGGTTTTGGGATCCTGTATGTGATCCCTATCTCCCACTAGGAACATTTTCTCGGTATCCTCTTCTAGTATACCTAAGTATATATCGGAAGGATGGGAGACCCTACTAGATCTACGAGGTGGTTGAGGGACATCGTGTACTGGCTCTGTATGAATGGGTTCGATAGGATCCATGACTCGTTGCTTTTCAGAGACTTTTTCTTCAAGCTCAATTTTTCTCCCACTGCCTCTATCAAGAATAAACTGGTTTTTCTAGAAGATGGCGTGTCGGCTCACAAACACATTGTGATCCTCTGAGACATAAAAATTGTATCCTAAAGACTCTTTAGGATATCCTATAAAATGAGCACTTATGGTCCTAGCCTCTAGCTTGTCCGCCTGTAGTCTTTTGACGTGGGCCGGATGATGAGAGCACAAAAGTGCGACCTACATGTCACCTAAATTAGTATTATTGCTAATCGATAATGATAAATTCACTGGATTAATATTATATTTGGGTTTGACACAGATTTTCATAAATTAGAGATAAAATGCACATTGAGTACAAATTTGACTAAAGAAGGATCCCTTCCGAGATCCGACCCGGTTGAAGATCGGGTCGGGTCCGAGTCGGGTTCGGGTCCGAGTCGGGTCCAATTTTTTTAGGCTTATTGAGAAAGAATTTTGGGCAAATTTAATTTGGCCATATCATAACTATGAGGTGCTGGGTAACCCATGACTTGAAAGACTTGCAATAGACCTCCAGTCAGAACAAATGATCCGTGACGAACTGAGTCCGTCCGTTTACAAACCAAATTTCACATCACACTATTTGTTTTTTTTATCTATATGACTGAACTTGGTGTCTCCCAGCTCCCATATCAGGAGGGCCAAAGATCGCACAACGCCCAGCCATCCCATCTGCCCACGCGCATCTCCTCCTTCATTCCGTGATCAATCTCTCGCTCCCAACTCTTCCATGATCAACGCCACAACTCCTCTGCCTCAGCCCGCGCCTCCTCCAGCCCGTGATCTAGCACGAATTGACGCCCATTCCCCGCGTCTCCCATCCACCAGATCCACGGATCCATCTCCTCCGCGATTCCTCCCAGCAGCCAATTCACAGTCGTGATCCAAGCTGCAATCGAGCCACTCGCGTCCACGTCTTCAACGCCATCATCACGCGGCCAGCCCTTCATCCGAATCAAAGCAATGCCCGTTTCTCCTCCCAGCCATCCACGGATCACGCCATCATCGCCTCCTCGGTGATCCCTCCCATCTCCACCTCCTCCGCCGCTTCTTCCGCCCCAGCAGCACCCGTCAACAAGCATCAAGTCGCCGTCTCAGCCAGCACCTTCTCTTCCTCCACGCCATCAACACGATCGAAGCCAGGACGGCCGCGTCCACAGCGCGTCTCCAGCTGTCCGTGACCCGTTCCCATCCATCTGCGACCAAATCACCGCGCCTCAGCCCGCGCCGCCCTCCTTCCGTTTCCAAATCCCAGCCCCCAAGCAATCGGATCCCCAACAATCACGCATCCTCCCCCTCTCAATGCATCAACGATTGATCTATAAAAGGAGGGGGGGGGGGAAGAAACAGAAGAGGGTGGGGAGCTCGAGGAGTGGTGCTCGTCAGGTCCAAGGAGGAGCCGGGAGCGTGAAGAAGAAAGGCTCTGTTTGGGGAGAGAAGTGAGAAAGAAAAAAAAAACAGAGGGAGCTCTATTTCTGGGGAAGAAAAGAATAAAAAAAAAACATATTTTATGTTCTAACGGGAGGGAGAAGCTTTTTGTTTTATTTGTTTTATGTTATTTGTAAAAGAGAAGAAATATTAGGTTTCCAATCTCTACTTTTATTTGTAATGAATTTTCTTTTTATCAAATCTATCATTTCTTTTTCATGCAATCCTTGTTCTAGGTTCAAGTTAATTTAAATTTCTTTTAATGCAATCTTTTAATTCTTCTTTGATGCAATACATTAAATTTTCCTTTCATGCAATCCCTGTTCCAGACTAGAGAATCTATCATCATTCTCCGACATAATGTTTTTCTTTTATTATTCAAAAATCGATTTTGAATCTGAGTGAATGTTCTAATTTTTATGCAACTCCAACCGCCTCCCTGTGGATCGACCTCTTACAACCACTATTCTTCGAGTAGAACAGGTAAGAGTAAATTAAATTTAAACTTTGTTTGTCGGTTCTAACAACGATCTGTTTAGCATATTTTTAGTTAAACAGGAATCGGACGAACATAATTTTGGCACCGTTGCTGGGGAGGCAAATCGAGAAGCAAGAACGATCATGAAGATCAAATCGAATTTTGGATGCCCGGAGTGAACGCACTTCGGTAGTAAGTTTTTACTTTTATTTTTATTAATTTTTCTTATTTTGATTATTTTCAGTTAATAATTTCGTAGTTATTAAATTCTGAAACTTGAAATTCAAAAAAAAATTAAAAAAAATTGAAAAAAAATATATATATTTCAAAATTCAAAAATTTAAATTCAAAATTTGAATTCTCAAATTCGAAATTTGAAATTTAAATTTAAAAAAAATAAAAAATAAAATAAAATAAAATAAAAAATTCAAAAAAAAATAAAAAATAAAAATAAAAAAAATATCTATATTATTTTTGCTAGTAATTGATAAGGTGCAATCCCCCGAGGTTATCATACCTTTATTGGGGCTCCTCGTGGAGTAATCTCTAGAGCTTAGTCAACGGGCATTCGGAGATTGACTGACGCATAAGGATTGTGTTTAGTTTACATTCAAGTTATTGCTAAAAAAATAAATAAAATTAAAAAATAAAAATTAAAAAAAGTAAAAGTAAAAAAAAAAATTGCTTGCTCATTTAATCAATACAACCCAATGACATTGCATAAACTTTGAAAAAAAAAAACATTGATTATTTGCTGCATTTAGTATTAAGCATTTGCATAAAATAATTTAAGGGCAAAACCCATTAAAAAGATAAGGTCAGGAAGTCATTACCTGTCCTTAGCCCAAAAATCACCACCTTGCATACTTATCCTAAGCCAAATTAAATTAAAATCAATTAGACGTTGGCCTTAGGATTTTCAAGCTCATTTAGGCTCTTGGAAAGAAGCGGCTGAAAGCCACTCCAGTGAGAATTTAGTAATTGGTGATGTCTAGAAAAATTTTACAACAGTGAGAACTATTACGGGTATTATGGTATCGGTATATCCCTTCTGGCACCACCACACACCCTGGGACTTTTCTGGTCACTGATTACTGGATCGCTTAACTGGTAAGCTCAAGCTTAATTTGAAAGGAAGATTAGGAGCTGTCTAATCTAGAGAGAATTTCAGGAACTTTTTAACCTGATAAATCTCTGTGCAACTAGATTTAAAAAGCTACTAAACCTCACTTAATTCTAAGACTAATAGGGTCAAATTGTTGTGTGGTGTTGATTGTGGTCATCTGTGTCTAGCCCTTCTCTTCTCTTTTAGGATTTCGTTTAGGAGTCGAGTCTAATTAAGTTATTGATAATGTATGCATGGTAGAAGGTCATTAAGGGATAAGTTAACCCCATTTGATCTTGAGATTGACAGAACTTTTCATCACAACTTGCGAACTGTAAACCAACCGTCGATCTCTACAATGGGTGAACATATTAAAACCCTAAATGAATTGTTTGCACCCGCATCCGCTAGTCCCCCTACCTGCATAGTATTACCGATTAATAATGCAACCCAATTCGAGATTCGGGCTGCAACAATAAACATGTTACCTAAGTTTCATGGGTTCGAGAGTGGACAACCCTACATTCATCTAAACAAATTTTTGACAATCTGTCAAACGTTTAGAAATCAAAATTTAGATGAAGAGGGTATTAAATTAAGGTTATTTCCCATGACTTTAGAGGATCGTGCTGCTGCATGGCTGTATTCCCTAGCTTCAAATTCCATCACATCATGGGAACAACTATCTAGGAAGTTCATGGCTAAGTTCTATCCCATGGTAAAAACTGAAAAAATTAAGGATGCCATCAGAACTTTTAGAGAAAAATCTGAGGAGGAATTTTCCCAACTTTGGGAAAGATTCCATGATCTTTTGGTCAAGTGCCCGCACCATGGGCTTGATAAGGCTGATCTGATCCACTTCTTTTATAAAGGACTAACTCCGGCACATAGAAACATGATCGAGTCCATGCATAAAGGTAGGTTCATGAACCAAACCCCAGATCAAGCCTATGAATTTCTTGTTGACTTAGCCGAGAACGCCCAAAATTGGAGTAACTATGGTGAGGAAGTAAATAGAGATGAGTTCGGATCTAGAAAATCAGGTAATTATGAAATGAAAACAGATCCAGAACTCAAAAATGTCATGTCCAATCTGGTGACTGGAATGAACAACTTAAGCAAAAAGTTTGATGCTTTCACTGTTTCTACTAGTTCGAGTTCATACAAAGAGTCAAATCACGTCATGAAAGTGGATCACGAGTCATATAGTTTGTGTGTCTTATGTAACAGTCCAGAACATCTAGTGGAGTGCTGCCCTAATCTGCCCACCATAAAGGCCGAGCAAGCAAATGCTCTAAATTCATATAGTGCCTTTAAGAAGCCCACTCCCAACTCGTTCAGCCCAGTTTACCATCCTGATAGTAGGTTCCACCCAAATTTCTCATACAAGCAAAATGAACCTATTCGGCATCAAGGTGGTCCACCAAGTTTTCAGAACAACTTTCCCAGGATAGGTCCATCACAAATGAACCAACCAATGGTTCCATCTGTACCTCCTTATAATGCCCCTATCCCATAGCAACCTTCACAATTAGAAACCATGATGGCTAATATGATGAAACAACAACAAGATTTTATCAAGCAACAACAACAGACCAATACAGCCCAAGCCCAGACTAACCAATTCCATGCGCAAGCGATTGCAAAACTTGAAGTTAGTCTAAGCCAAATAGCTAACTCTTTAGGGGATAGGAAGAAAGGTGAACTACCTAGTCAACCAGTGCCTAACCCTAGTAGACAACAAAATCAAGGTCAGTATCAAATCAATTCTAATGGAAATCCGACCTATGAAGTCCAGGCAATTACCACTTTAAGGTCTGGTAAGCATGTGGACAATAAAGTTCAACTTCCTGAACATGAAAAAGAAAATAAAACTGAATCCGATAAGAACCCTATTCAGAAGAGAGGTCAAGAACAAGATAAATCAGACAAAAAGGAAGAACCCATAGAAACATACAAACCTAAGGTTCCCTTTTCCAGTAGACTTCAGGACTCCAAGAAACAATCTAACTTTGATGAAATCATGGAAGTCTTTAAAACTGTTCGGATAAATATACCTTTTTTCGATGCCATACGACAAATTCTCTCCTATACAAAATTCTTGAAAGACCTCACCACGGTCAAAAGAAAAACCAACATTCCTAGGCAAGCTGTTATGGCTGCACAAGCCTCATCTCTCATTCAACAACAGATTGCCCCGAAATTCAAAGACCCTGGTTGCCCAACTATTGAAATAAAAATAGGAGAGACGATCATCCAGAGAGCTCTATTAGATTTAGGAGCCAGTGTAAACCTACTTTCCTACTATGTGTACCAAAAATTAGGTTTGGGGGAATTAAAGCCTACAAATATTACCCTTTTCTTAGCAAATAGGACAGTGAAGTACCCCAAGGGGATTGTAGAGGATGTAATAGTGAAAGTAAACGAGTTTTACTATCCCGTGGACTTCGTTATCCTTGAAACTGGACCTGCAATACATCCAGACAGTCACACACCTATAATTTTAGGTAGACCTTTCTTAGCCACAGCAAATGCTGTGATCAACTGTCGAAATGGGATGCTGAAGTTATCTTTTGGCAACATGAAAGTCGAGCTTAATGTCTTCAACATAAGTAAACAACCACCAGACGACAAAGAAATCAATGAAGTTGATATGATTGAAAGTCTGGTTCAGGAGACTTTCTTACAAACTTATAATAAGGATCCTTTAGAAGCTTACCTTGCCCATTCCGAGGAAGGGGTCAAGCATGCGCCCCTTAGTTCTGTTCCCCTTATGAGCATAGATCGTCATCAGCCGACTATTCTTCATCGGACTCTTCCAAAACCATTCTTAGATAATGGTTGGAAAAAAAAGGGAATTTACATTTTGTCTGGCTGAAGACATAAAACTTAGCGCTCTTGGGAGGCAACACAACATGTAATTTTTAAAAAAAATAAAAAAAATTCAATACATTATTAACATGCAGGTTTGGGAGTTTTTGGCCCCAATTGTCACTTTACCCATCCATATCAGGTAACTTCTCCTCTATCCTATTACTGCTTTAAATTCTCTTTAACATTGAGGACAATGTTAGATTTAGGTATGGGGGTGAGAATATTTTTGATTTTTTATGCCAAAAAAAAAAATTTACAATTAAAAAAACAAGGAGTTCAAATTTTTAACTCAAACTCTAATCTTTTTGGCTGTACAAACTAGGAATTGCTTTGACAATAGCTTTGAGTTAAGGAATATGATAGCAGTTCTAGCTTGAGTTTTCGTCCCACCTATCTTCTGCTAACATGTTACAAGATGATTTAGCACCAACACGTAAGCATATGAATAGTGGGGTATGTATACTTGCAACTAATATGAATACTTTTAATCTTCGGGATAATTTAAAGTTATATGTGTGATGAACATCCTAATCAAAAAAAAAAGAAAAAAAAAGAGATAAAATAAAATAAAAATAATGAGTTTATTTTAAGTCTTCTCACTGAGTAACCGGGCCTCTTGCCTGGCAAGCAGCGAGTGTTCGCGTAAAAAGGTGAGGATGATTTAGATTAAACTCTGAGTGACTAATTTGGCTTTGAGGCCTAGTTAACTTGAGTTATTAAGCCTGTAAGGGTGTCTCTACACCTAGTGCCCTGAGCCATCTGGATCGGGAGTCATTGGCCTAACACTCGCTACATGGGTCAGCTAGAAAGCTTAATAAGGCTAGATATTGCACAAGTCATTCTTCTTAACATTCAGTCTGATTAAAATAATAATAGTAATAATAATAATAATAATAAAATAAAAATTGGGGTGTTCATTACCATTTAACTCTAGAAAGTCTTGAAAATTGGAGTGATCATGTTGGAAGTAAGTGAAAGCCACTCATTTTTATGATATTATCTTGCACCTTACTACATTCTTGACTTGTTAGCAGATAGATGGGGTGTAATGAAACTTGAGTTAGAGTCTGCTTAAATATGATAGCAATAAGTCTTTATTGTCCTTGCAATTCTAAGCTTATACAATAATACTTGCTCAAATTTTGAGTTAAACATTAGAAATTCCTGACTAATGAAGTTTGTGGGTAACTTCACTGCAAACCCTCACGAGACAACACTCGTCCACTAGGGTAACCTAGGGGTTTAAAGGCTTGTTGCACGTGCTAAGTGCAATCGTGACTCCCTATGAAAATGGGTACATATCTTAGTTTGTATATTTAGCTTCAATTTTTTTTTTTTAAAAAAAAAGGGGAAAAAGTCATAAGTTAGACTACATCTTTTTGTGCCCTCATTTTATCATTTGCTTGTTAATTGCTAGACACTAGCAATAAGCTAGTTGGGGGGTGTGATGAGAGCACAAAAGTGCGACCTACATGTCACCTAAATTAGTATTATTGCTAACCGATAATGATAAATTCACTGGATTAATATTATATTTGGGTTTGACGCAGCTTTTCATAAATTAGAGATAAAATGCACATTGAGTACAAATTTGACAAAAGAAGGATCCCTTTCCAGATCCGACCCGGTTGAAGATCGGGTCGGGTCCGAGTCGGGTTCGGGTCCGAGTTGGGTCCAATTATTTTAGGCTTATTGAGAAAGAATTTTAGGCAAATTTAATTTGGCCATATCATAACTATGAGGTGCTGGGTAACCCATGACTTGAAAGACTTGCAATAGACCTCCAATCAGAACAAATGATCCGTGACGAACTGAGTCCGTCCGTTTATAAACCAAATTTCACATCACACTATTTGTTTTTTTTATCTATATGACTGAACTTGGTGTCTCCCAGCTCCCATATCAGGAGGGCCAAAGATCGCACAACGCCCAGCCATCCCATCTGCCCACGCGCATCTCCTCCTTCATTCCGTGATCAATCTCGCGCTCCCAGCTCTTCCGTGATCAACGCCACAACTCCTCCGCCTCAGCCCGCGCCTCCTCCAGCCCGTGATCTAGCACGAATTGATGTCCATTCCCCGCGTATCCCATCCACCAGATCCACGGATCCATCTCCTCCGCGATTCCTCCCAGCAGCCAATTCACAGCCGTGATCCAAGCTGCAATCGAGCCACTCGCGTCCACGTCTTCAACGCCATCATTCCGCGGCCAGCCCTTCATCCGAATCAAAGCAATGCCCGTTTCTCCTCCCAGCCGTCCACGGATCACGCCATCATCGCCTCCTCGGTGATCCCTCCCATCTCCATCTCCTCTGCCGCTTCTTCCGCCCCAGCAGCACCCATCAACAAGCATCAAGTCACCGTCTCAGCCAGCACCTTCTCTTCCTCCACGCCATCAACGCGATCGAAGCCAGGACGGCCGCATCCACAGCGCGTCTCCAGCCGTCCGCGACCCGTTCCCATCCATCTGCGACCAAATCACCGCGCCTCAGCCCACGCCGCCCTCCTTCCGTTTCCAAATCCCAGCCCCCAAGCAATCGGATCCCCAGCAATCACGCATCCTCCCCCTCTCAATGCGTCAACGATTGATCTATAAAAGGAGGGGGGGGGGAAGAAACAGAAGAGGGTGGGGAGCTCGGGGGGTGGTGCTCGTCAGGTCCAATGAGGAGCCGGGAGCGTGAAGAAGAAAGGCTCTATTTGGGGAGAGAAGTGAGAAAGAAAAAAAAACAGAGGGAGCTCTGTTTTTGGAGAAGAAAAGAATAAAAAAAAACATATTTTATGTTCTAACGGGAGGGAGAAGCTTTTTGTTTTATTTGTTTTATGTTATTTGTAAAAGAGAAGAAATATTAGGTTTCCAATCTCTACTTTTATTTGTAATGAATTTTCTTTTTATCAAATCTATCATTTCTTTTTCATGCAATCCTTGTTCTAGGTTCAAGTTAATTTATGTTTTTTTTAATGCAATCTTTTAATTCTTCTTTGATGCAATACACTAAATTTTCCTTTCATGCAATCCCTGTTCTAGGCTTTTGATCTTCTTAGCACTTGTTTTCATCCATTTTAATTTATGCCAAAGTTTTCCTTTGAATAGTTAAACATTTCATGAATTTATAAATGCTCTTTGATTTCTAAGTACTTGTCTTTTTATTATTTTTAAATAAAGAAGATTCTCTGGTAGACTAGAGAATCTATCATCATCCCGCGACATAATGTTTTTCTTTTATTATTCAAAAATCGATTTTGAATCCGAGTGAATGTTCTAATTTTTATGCAACTCCAACCGCCTCCCTGTGGATCGACCTCTTACAACCACTATTCTTCGAGTAGAACAGGTAAGAGTAAATTAAATTTAAACTTTGTTTGTCGGTTCTAACAACGATCTGTTTAGCATATTTTTAGTTAAACAGGAATCGGATGAACACCGGACATCCTCAAATCTTGAGATGACCAAGACTTGGTTTCTTACCATGCCATATCTCATACGGTGTGGTAGGAACGGATTTAGAGGGAACTCTATTCAGTAGATATACTGCGGTAAGTAAGGCATCTCCCCAAAAAAACATAGGTAAATCAGTGAAGCTCATCATGGACCGGACCATATCCAATAGAGTCCGATTTCTCCTCTCTGACACCCCGTTGAGTTGAGGTGTACCTGGAGAAGTCCATTGTGAGACTATGCCATTGTCCTTGAGATAGTCCCGAAATTCTCCACTAAGGTATTCTCCTCCTCAATCTGATCGAAGAGCCTTAAGAGGTTTTCCAGTTTGTTTTTCTACTTCATTCTTGAACTCCTTGAACTTTTCAAAAGATTCAGACTTGTGTCTCATAAGATACACATACCCATACCGTGAATAATCATCGGTAAAGGTAATGAAGTACGAATAACGTCCCCTTGCTTGCACATCGAATGGGCCACATACATCTGTGTGTACCAGGGTAAGTATTTCAGTGGTCCTCTCCCCATGTCCTACAAAGGGCAATCTAGCCATTTTTCCTTGAAGACAGGACTCGCAAACTGGATATGACTCGAAAGTCAATGAGCCGAGAAGCCCATCTTTATCCATTTTGTTCATTCTGTCCTCTCCAATATGGCCAAGCCTGAGGTGCCACAAATATTTTTAGTTTATCTCATTCCCTGGATCTCTTGGATCCTTTGACACTCACTTCTTGCTCAGACACATTTACAGATACATCCATATGCAAATGATAGAGACTGTCAATCATAAAACCACGAGCGACTATTTTATTTCTGAAATAAATAGAACAACAGTCTTTGTCAAATGTAAAAACATGACCTTCCTGTGCTAGACATGAAACAGAAATCAAATTTCTGCTAGAAGCAGGTACATAATAGCAGTCTCTAAGTAATAAACTAAAACCAGACGGTAGTCACAGATGGTAGGTACCCACAGCCGCAACAGCAACTTTTGCCCCGTTGCCAACCCGAAGGGTTACCGCACCTTCCGCCAGCCTTCTACTTTCCTTTAGACCCTGCATGGCAGTGCACAAATGAGCACTAGAACCAGAATCTATAACCCAACTAGAAGTAGAAGAAACCGTTAGATTAGTTTCAATTATGAGCAAGTCTATACCTTCTGAAGGTGTGTCACCTTTCTTGTTCTTCAGGCTCTCGAGGTATGAAGGACAGTTTCTCTTCTAGTGGCCGTCGACATTGCAGTGGAAACATTTTTCTTTGTCATTAACCTTTTTCTTTTGAACTTCCTTCTTTGGCTTCTTGTCTTTCTTCTGCTTCTTAGCAGGCTTCTTTTTCTTCCAAGTAGACTTTCTCTTGGAACCAGAAGTCAACTCAGCAGCAAGGACATTGCCCCTTGAACCTTTCAAGGCTCCCTCAGCAGTTACCAACATATTTATCAGTTCAGTCTTAGTGCATTCAATCTTATTCATGTGGTAGTTTACTATAAACTGACCAAATAAATTAGGAAGGGATTGAAGGATCAGATCTACTTGCAATTCCTTGTGCATGTTCATACCGAGCTTCTCAAGCTCCTCTAGGTCCTTGATCATAGTCAGACCGTGATCATGGACAGACTGCCCCTCGCGCATCTTTGCTTTGAAGAGCCTCTTGGACACTTTAAAACGAGCTGTGCGATTCTGCTCACCATACAACTCTTGCAGGTATGCCAGCTGATGAGAGCACAAAAGTGCGATCTAAGTACCAATTAACTTAGCCTAATGCTAGCAAAATAATGATAAATAATAGGTGTTAACATTTGCATGATTAAATATTTTATCCTTAGCACTTATTATAATTTTTATCATTATTTTATATAAATTCATCTTAAAAGAATGCATCTTCCTAACTGCAGAACAGAGTCCATGATTCTTCTTCCATGCACCCGAGCAACTTTCTATATTCCGCGATGCATCCCAAGCGCCGGCATCAGTTGTTTTCCATCTTCACCGTCTACGTTCACAGCACATCACCAGCCGTCCACCCGCATCTGAACACCATCAGTCAGCGTCCACGTGTGATCAGCTCCCAGCATTCATCATCTCCCGAGCAACTCGCTTCCCAGCAATTTTCCAGCAAGTCCCGACTTCATCCCAGCGTCCACGCTCCTCCCTTCCGATCCATCTGCCTCTTCAGCATTGGATTCCCCAACGATTTCATCTCCCGCGTCCGTGATCACAGCGTCCGCGTCCCAGCTCCATCTCAAGCTCCATCCGTTCACTACCCAGCCATCCACGTCCGAGTTCCTCACGAGCGCACGCCTCGTCCGCACCGCAAAGATCCAGCTTCCGATCCGTGATTCCAGCATCCGTGATCAGCAGCCGTCAACCTCTTCTGGATTCACAGCAATCAGAATCCCATCGCGCGTCCAAGGATCTGCTGCTCAGCTCCTCCGCATCCGATTCTTTCGGATCCACGCTCATTCCTTCCGATCCGTGATTCCAGCATCCAGATTCCGCTTCTCCTGCGAGTGATCCTCCACGTCCAGATCTCATACGTTGGAGCATCCCGCATCCCCTGCTTCTGCGATAGAACAGCAGTGAATCCCAGGATCTGTGCAGCTTCCCAGCATGCCACGTTCGTAACCAGCCAGCATCCGAATCCCAGCAACCGTGATCCCACAATCCACGCCCCAGATCCATCAGGTCCGCTCATCTCCACCGCGTGTGAGAAGGGGATCGACCCCAGCTTGATATATACCTCTCGGCTGGGTGAGAAAAGGTATCATCCCTCATTCGGAAAAACAGAGGAGTCTCAGCCGGCTATTGAAGGAAAGAAAAAGAAAAAGAAGAAGGAAGAAACAGGGGATGCCCTGTTCTTCCGAAAAGAAATAAAAAAAAGAGAGGCTAATATTTTAATGGAGGGCTGATATCTTGTGAAGGATGATGGAGGAACCTTTGATGTCCTATTTTCTTTCAAGTAAATTCTGAACGATTGATCTCTTTGATTCACATCTATTAATATGTTTTTTTGATTCTTGCATGCTTATCTATGCGATAGATCTTTTATGGTTTATATTTCTTGATTCATGGATTGTTTCGATGTTTGATTTATCGTAGACGTAATCGGCACGATGAATACTTAGATCTTGAATTCATGTTTTTAAACTATATACTCCATGATTAGAACTAATCTATCTGATTGATCCTTAATCAAGAATCGTAGAATTTAATTGTTGAAAATAAGATCATCGAAGGGGATTCCAGATCCCTACACCATCTTAATCTATCCAAATTTCAATTTTCTGTTTATTGATTTATTTTCTATTTGCAAAACATCATCTTTATCCACTAATTTATTGAATTAATTAATCTAAAATTATATTAAATAATCTAATATATATTTCGTTCCCTGAGGATTCGACCTCGGACTTCCGAGATTTTACTACTTGTACGATTCTCCTATACTTGGGAGATTAGTTTCGCGAAAACATTTTTGCGAACGCGTCAAATTTTTGGCGCCGTTGCCGGAGAATGGCTGATTTATTAGTATAATTTTAGATTTAATTAGTACTTTAGTAGTTAGTCTTTTTCTTTCGAAAACCAAAAAAAAAAAATTTCTTTACTGCTGTTTTTTTATTCCCTGCACAGTCTGCATCAAACTCTGATATCAAAGTAATTAACCATCTGATTGAACTCAAATTTGGTCGTCAAAACCTTGCTGCTTTCTGTTTTTAATTTTCTGCATTTAATTGTTTTAGAATCAGAATTTTATTGTTATCATATCTCATTAACCCTTGTTGCTAATTGAAAATTTAAGAAAAAAAACTTTAAGAAAAGATCAAGGGTGATTATTCAAAAATTAAAAAAAAAAGAGAAAAAATCTAAAATTTCAAATTTCAAATTTCAGAATTCAAATTTCAAACTTCAACTCATAAAATTTTAAAAAAAATAAATAATTTGCTTGATCACTTATTCAATGAAATTTAATGTCATGTCATAAAACATTAAAAAAAAAAATCTCTTGATTGTTGCATATAGTATAAGGCATCAGCATAAAATATTCTAAGGGCTGAACCCATTTAAAAAGATAAGGTCGGGATTTCATCACTCGTCCTTAGCCCAAAAATCACCCCATTGCATAAATATCCTAAGCTTAACTAAAATCAACTAGACGTTGGCCCCTAAGGACATTCGAGCTCAATAGGACGAAGACCACCGAAAGTTGCACCAATTTTGCTCTGTGGCTTAGTTGATGTCTAGGCAAGCTTTGTCCCTATAAGGGAGACAGTCCATCTGTTCGAGGCAAGTGGGTTTTAAGTGGGACCTTTGCGAACGCATCGTGACCCCTTCACTTACCTGGGAGCTTACCTGGTCAACTCGGTTCATTAGACCGGATTGGAGGCTTAGGTGCCCTCTTCAAACCAGTTAAGAGCTGTCTAGAAATTTAAGAAAAACATTAGAAATTAAGGTGTAATGTTTTGTTGCATGTTTGATTATGAATAGATTTTTTGTTTTAGGGTGTCGTTTTAGGGTATCTTTAGTTGGTACTTATATTTATATTTATTTTTTTAAAAAAAAATATAAAAAAATTTAATTAAATTTTGTATGCTAGGTTGGAATAGGGACAACACTGGGCGTCTAAATCGACAAATTTTTGACAGTTCTTTAAATCAAAATATTGAAACTCTTTCGCAAAATCTCAGATCTGGTGAGATGGCTGATGATGATGTAGGAAGTCACCATGGTGATGAAGGTAGACCCCCAGTTATGACACTTCGACAATACTTACACCCTACTAGGACTAGTCAACCTTCATGCATGATTATTCCTGAAAACGTAGGAGACTTTGAAATCAAACCAGGATTAATTCAATTGCTGCCTAAGTATCATGGAATGGAATCCGAGAACCCTTATCTTCACCTTAAGGATTTTGAGGAAATTAGCATCACATTTAGAGTGCCAAATGTATCGGAAGACGTCCCGAAATTGACCTTGTTTCCTTTTTCCTTAAAGGATAAAGCCAAAACATGGCTGAACTCTTTGAGACCTAGATCGCTAGGAACATGGCATGATATGCAAAGAGAATTCCTGAAAAAATTCTTTCCTGCACAAAGGACTAACTTTTTGAAAAGGCACATTAGTAATTTCCAACAAAAAGACCATGAAACATTTTATGAATGCTGGGAGAGATTTAAAGATTTGCTTCTCTCTTGTCCTCATCATGGGTTTGAAACATAGAGAACCATTAGTTTCTTTTACGAAGGGTTGTCTCCACAGTTAAAACAATTTATAGAGACTATGTGCAATGGTCTATTTTTGGAAAAGCAATCCGATGAGGCATGGGACTATTTAGATTCTCTCGCAGAGACTGCACAATTATGGGATACAGGGGATAGAGTGAATAAACCTTTACCTAAGCCTACTAGCATTGGACATGGGGGCCTTTACAACCTTAGTACTCAGGATGATATTCAGGCTAAAATGGCAGCCCTTACTAGAAAGGTAGAGGAAATTGAACTTAGAAGGATTGAACCCGTCAAGACCGTAGAACATAACAGCGAGTGTTGTAGGATTTGTGAGATGCCTGGCCATCTCACCACTGATTGCCCCACAATACCCGCATTCAAGGAAGTCTTGCACGATCAGGCCAATGTTATGAATACCTATCAAAAATCTTTCAATAATCCTTTTTCGGGTACTTGCAACCCTGGATGGAAGAACCATCCAAATTTCAGGTGGAGGAATAACCAACCTCAACAAGTATATAACCCAACTCCTCCACCTCCGCAACCTCATTATGCACACGCACCCCCTCAAAAATCCAGTCTCGAAGAAACTTTGCAATCTTTCATGCAAGGTCAAGCTAAAATCAATGATGAATTAAGAAATCAACTGACAACACTGACCACTGCTTTAAGTGCTCAAGAGAAAGGTAAGCTACCAGCTCAACCACAACCTAATCCTCTAGTCTATGGCGGTAGTAATGCATCATCTTCAACTTCGCATAAAGAACAAGCGAAGAGTATAATAACTTTGCGAAGTGGAAAGGTTATTGACCAACCAGTCCCAGAACAAACACAAGTCATACCTAATTCTGACCCTCCCGAGACAAAAGAAAAGGACAACGAAGAAACTGAAGCACCAACATCTACTGAAAAAATCAAATGTCCTTTTCCTGCACCGTTTCCACAAAGATTAAAGCCCTTGCAAAAGCTTGAACCAAACTCTGAAATTTTTGAGCTTTTTAAGCAAGTAAAAATCAATGTACCTCTTCTTGATGCAATCAAACAAGTACCTTCCTATGCAAAATTTTTAAAAAATTTGTGCACTGTCAAGCATCGTTTAAATATCAAGAAGAAGGCATTTCTGGCTGAAAATGTGAGTGCAATTTTACAGCATAACATTCTTTCTAAATATAAGGATCCAGGTTGCCCAACTATCTCGTGCATCATTGGCAATTTTAGGATTGAGCGAGCATTGCTAGATTTAGGAGCGAGTGTGAACTTGTTGCCATATACGATATATGAGCAACTCGGTTTGGGTGAGTTGAAGCCAACAACTGTGACCTTACAATTAGCTGACAAATCAGTAAAGGTTCCTAGAGGGATTATCGAAGATGTGTTGGTCCAAGTAGACAAGTTCTATTTTCCTGTTGACTTTATCGTACTGGACACACATCCGGCTTCCAATTCACCATCTCAGATTCCGGTCACCTTAGGACGTCCATTCCTTGCAACTTCTAATGCATTGATCAATTGTAGGAATGGTGTCATGAAGCTTTCTTTTGGCAATATGACCTTGGAACTGAACGTCTTTAGTATAGGCAAACAACCCAGTGTTCATGAAGAAAGTAAAGAGGTTGAATGGGTTGAAACCATCGTGGAAGAATATCTGTTAAAAGAAACATTTACTGAATCGGCCGACAATAGTTTAATAGATTGGTGTTCTGAAGGTACTACTAATGATGTGGTCCCATCTATTTTAGATAATTCGGATGTCATGATGGTCAATGGGTGGAGACTGAGAATAGAGGAATTTGAACAGTTGCCACCTCGAGAAGCAAAGATAGTACCATCCCATGAACAAGCACCTAAGCTCGAGTTGAAACCTTTACCGAAGGAACTCAAGTATGCCTTTCTTAGATCCGAGGACACTTTTCCTATAATCATCTCATCTGATCTTGATCATGCCCAAGAAAGAAAATTACTTGGTGTTCTAAAGAATCATAAAGGAGCTTTAGGATGGTCTATTGCCGACTTGAAGGGGATTAGCCCTTTAATTTGCATGCACCAGATATATTTGGAGGATAATGCAAAAATCACAAGGCAAATGCAGCGTAGGATGAATCCTACAATGAGAGACGTGGTTAAAACAGAAGTCCTCAAGTTGCTTGACGTGGGTATTATTTATCCAATTTCCGATAGCAAGTGGGTGAGTCCTACTCAAGTCGTGCCCAAGAAAGCAGGTCTGACGGTAGTCAAAAATGAGCAGGGTGAACTAGTCCCAACTCGTGTTCCGACGAGTTGGCGCATATGTGTTGACTACCGAAAATTGAATTTGGTCTCTAGGAAAGATCACTTTCCCCTACCCTTCCTAGACCAAGTTTTGGAAAGAGTTGCAGGACACAAATTCTATTGTTTTCTCGATGGCTATTTCGGGTACTACCAAATCGAAATTTCACCTGAGGATCAAGAGAAGACTACCTTCACTTGTCCTTTTGGCACATTCGCTTTCCGTCGGATGCCATTCGGGTTGTGTAATGCACCTGCAACATTCCAAAGGTGTATGCTCAGCATTTTTGAAGAAATGAACAAGAAATTTTTAGAAGTGTTTATGGATGATTTCTCTATTTTTGGCGATTCTTTTGATGATTGTTTATTACATTTACAAGCAGCCTTAGCTCGATGCATGAAAAAGAATCTGATACTAAATTGGGAGAAATGCCACTTCATGGTGCCAAAGGGAATGTCCTAGGACATATTGTTTCATCGAAGGGCATGAAAGTTGATAGAGCTAAAATTGATTTAATCGCCAAGCTACCTGCACCCAAGATAGTTAGAGATGTTAGATCATTTTTGGGTCATGCAGGATTTTATAGGAGGTTCATCAAGGACTTTAGTGTCATTGCTCGACCATTATGTAACCCCCTATCCCTTGATACGCCGTTCAATTGGACCGAAACCTGTCAAGAGGCATTTGAAAAGTTGAAGTCTATGCTTAGCACTGCACCCATCGTGCGACCACCTGATTGGTCATTACCTTTTGAGATCATGTGCGATGCTAGCGACTATGCGATAGGAGCTGTCTTGGGACAACGCAAGGATAATAAGCCATATGTCATTTACTATGCAAGCAAAATCTTGAACGATGCTCAAATGAATTACACCACCACCGAGAAGGAATTGCTTGCAGTAGTATTTGCATTAGACAAATTTCGCTCTTATATCCTTGGTGCTCCTATTGTTATCTTTACGGACCATGCAGCGCTAAAATATTTACTGGATAAGAAAGAGGCCAAACCACGTTTAATACGATGGATACTTCTACTCCAAGAATTTGACATCATTATCAAAGATAAAAAGGGAGTAGAGAATGTGGTTGCTGACTATTTATCACGGCTAGTTTTTAATGATTCGGTGCCACAGTTTCCCATCAAGGACTTGTTCCCTGAAGAGCAATTGTTTGCACTTTCTACTATGCCATGGTATGCTGATATTGTAAACTTTCTTGTCACGAACCGGATGCCGGAGCATTGGGGATCGAATGATAAGAATAATTTCTTGCGTGAAGTAAGGAGTTATTATTATGATGCCCCCTATTTGTTCAAGTATTGCAATGATCAAATCTTTAGAAGATGCATACCGGATCATGAGATACAAAGTGTACTCTCTTTTTGTCATGCCAGTGCTTGCGGAGGACACTTTGCATCTAAGAAAACGGCAGCTAAGGTATTACAATATGGTTTTTATTGGCCTACACTATTTAAAGATGCCCACGAGTTCTGTAGGACATGTGACCCATGTCAACGTGTTGGAAGTCTAACTCGTAGGCAAATGATGTCTCTTCAGCCCATTACTGCTATTGAAATTTTTGACATGTGGGGCATCGATTTTATGGGCCCATTTCCACCGTCTTTTGGATATGAGTATATTTTAGTTGGTGTTGAGTATATGTCAAAATGGGTAGAAGCCGTTGCCTGTAGAACTAATGATCACAAACCTGTTTTGAAATTTCTGAAAGAAAATATTTTTTCACGATTTGGGATGCCCAAGGTTATAATTAGTGATGGGGGAAAACATTTCTGTAATAAGCCTTTTGATATCCTATTACGAAAGTACGGTATCACTCATAGAATTGCAACTCCTTATCACCCACAGACTAGTGGCCAAGTAGAGTTAGCCAATCGGGAGATTAAACAAATTTTAGAGAAAACGGTGAATCCGTCACGCAAAGACTGGTCTTTAAAACTTTCTGACGCATTGTGGGCTTACCGTACTGCTTATAAAACTATTCTTGGTATGTCTCCGTATCGGCTAGTCTATGGAAAAGCATGTCATCTACCTGTTGAAATAGAGCATAAATCGTATTGGGCCATTAGAAAATTAAACTTTGAATTGTCATATACTAGTTTAGCTCGAAAATTACAATTAAATGAGTTGAATGAAATTCGATGGGATGCGTATGACAATGCTAGACTTTGTAAAGAACGAATGAAAATTAGGCATGATAAATTAATTCTAAGAAAATCTTTTGAACCTGCACAAAAAGTTCTTTGTTATGACTCTCGTTTACATCTGTTTTCTGGAAAGTTACGATCAAGATGGACAGGTCCTTTCATTGTAAAAACTGTTTTTCCACACGGGGCAGTTGAAATTGAGAATCCACAGGATGGTAAAATTTTTAAGGTGAATGGACATAGACTAAAACTTTTTTTTGAGAATTTTGCAGATGAAGAGGACTCCTTTTCCTTGGGGGAGCCTTCTTATGACTGAACATGAAGGCCAAGGTATATGTATATTACTTAGAATAATTTTTTTTTTATTTCTAGTTTTCTTCTTATTTTGTAGGTCTTCTTTTCTGGATATCAACTGCTCAAGGTATTACTCTTCTCTCCAATATTATTTTCTCTATTGTCTTTCATATATCATTTTTTGTATCTTTTACATTAAGGACAATGCAATGTTTAAGTTGGGGGGAGAAAAATATTTTGCCAAAAAAAAAAAAAACTTGTTTTTGCATTTGATTTATTCTATTACTTTCTTTTCTGAGCAAATGCACATGTATTTTCATATTGAGTTTGCGCAACTATTAAGGCAAGGAACACATGCATACTATGATTGATCAGAGACCTATTATTAGATCCCCACACGTGTACTTAATGACAATAGAAAGGCCTCAAGAGTTCATATTTGTTAACTGTATTTTTGTTAGCCTTATCCGTAAAAGAAGTACGAGTATCCTTGTTCGTACCATCAGGTTCATGATTTGGTTTTCACATAAAGATAGAGGTTGAATATCCCAGTTAGATTACTTAGGTGCCTTATGATCCGACCTTGGTTGACCTATAGTCACGATGCAGTCATATATATAATAAAAAATATATATATATGGTTCAGTCTATCTTCCCTTTTCTTGCATAATTATGAAAAAAAAAATCCTTATGATGACAAGTCTGGCCTCGTAGCGTAGTCTGGTTCGAGTAATTAAGTCCGAGGGGTGTTTCACCTAATGTCTTGAGCTAACTGGATCAGGGGTCATTGACTGAAAGCTCGCTACATGGACCTTACTAGAGCCTAATGGGGTTGGATAGCTATAGTTGTCATGTGTATTTAAAAAAAAAAAAATGAAATAAAAATAAGCATGAATGAGTTGGTTAGGCTGAACCTAGTGACATGTGGTAATGGCTGGTTTGACTCCATTGTATTGGACCTCTGTATACCCAGGTTGTTTAGTTGAGATTGATAGCTCTTTCTTTACATGCGAACCATTCTTGACAAATTTAGACAACATGTGATATTCTGAAAATTTGATGGATCAGGTTCTAATAAATTGGAGAAAATACTTTTGAACTTGAGTAGTGCACCTAAAACTCAGGCGGTGCCCTGTTGTGGTGGAGGTATTAGTACTCTGAGAAAGTCATGCGATTTGATACACACTACACTTTTATATTTCCTTGCTTTGACAATAGCCATGCTTGAAAATAAATATCAATTAATTACATGTGTATTAGCTTAAGATTTATTTCATATTTTTTTATTAGAATCTCATGATGTTTGTGGGTAACATCCCTGAAAATCCTCACGAGACAACACTCGTCCACTAGGGTAACCTAGGGGTTTAACGGCTTGTTGCACGTGCTAAGTGCAATCGTGATTCCTACGAAAGTGAGTGCTTATCTTAATTTCATGCAATTAGTTCTAATAAAACATCAAAGGATCAACCAACACTTTTTGTAGTCTCATGTTATTATTTACTCTGAATTGCTAGAGACTAGCAATAAGCTAGTTGGGGGGTGTGATGAGAGCACAAAAGTGCGATTAAGTACCAATTAACTTAGCCTAATGCTAGCAAAATAATGATAAATAATAGGTGTTAACATTTGCATGATTAAATATTTTATCCTTAGCACTTATTATAATTTTTATCATTATTTTATATAAATTCATCTTAAAAGAATGCATCTTCCTAACTGCAGAACAGAGTCCATGATTCTTCTTCCGCGCACCCGAGCAACTTTCTATATTCCGCGATGCATCCCAAGCGCCAGCATCAGTTGTTTTCCATCTTCACCGTCTACGTTCATAGCACATAACCAGCCGTCCACCCGCATCCGAACACCATCAGTCAGCATCCGCGTGTGATCAGCTCCCAGCATTCATCATCTCCCGAGCAACTCGCTTCCCAGCGATTTTCCAGCAAGTCCCGACTTCATCCCAGCGTCCACGCTCCTCCCTTCCGATCCATCTGCCTCTTCAGCATTGGATTCCCCAACAATTTCATCCCGCGTCCGTGATCACAGCGTCCGCGTCCCAGCTCCATCTCAAGCTCCATCCGTTCACTACCCAGCCATCCACGTCCGAGTTCCTCACGAGCGCACGCCTCGTCCGCACCGCAAAGATCCAGCTTCCGATCCGTGATTCCAGCATCCGTGATCAACAGCCGTCAACCTCTTCTAGATTCACAGCAATCAGAATCCCATCGCGCGTCCAAGGATCTGCTGCTCAGCTCCTCCGCATCCGATTCTTTCGGATCCACGCTCATTCCTTCCGATCCGTGATTCCAGCATCTAGATTCCGCTTCTCCTGCGAGTGATCCTCCACGTCCAGATCTCATGCGTTGGAGCATCCCGCATCCCCTGCTTCTGCGATAGAACAGCAGCGAATCCCAGGATTCGTGCAGCTTCCCAGCATGCCACGTTCGTGGCCAGCCAGCATCCGAATCCCAGCAACCGTGATCCCACGATCCATGCCCCAGATCCATCGGGTCCGCTCATCTCCACCGCGTGTGAGAAGGGGATCGATTCCAGCTTGATATATATCTCTCGGCTGGGTGAGAAAAGGTATCATCCCTCATTCGGAAAAACAGAGGAGTCTCAGCCGGCTATTGAAGGAAAGAAAAAAGAAGAAGAAGGAAGAAACAGGGGATGCCCTGTTCTTCCGAAAAGAAAAAAAAAAGAGAGGCTAATATTTTAATGGAGGGCTGATATCTTGTGAAGGGTGATGGAGGAACCTTTGATGTCCTATTTTCTTTCAAGTAAATTCTGAACGATTGATCTCTTTGATTCACATCTATTAATATGTTTTTTTGATTCTTGCATGCTTATCTATGCGATAGATCTTTTATGGTTTATATTTCTTGATTCATGGATTGTTTCGATGTTTGATTTATCGTAGACGTAATCGGCATGATGAATACTTAGATCTTGAATTCATATTTTTAAACTATATACTCCATGATTAGAACTAATCTATCTGATTGATCCTTAATCAAGAATCGTAGAATATAATTGTTGAAAATAAGATCATCGAAGGGGATTCCAGATCCCTACACGATCTTAATCTATCCAAATTTCAATTCTCTGTTTACTGATTTATTTTCTATTTGCATAACATCATCTTTATCCACTAATTTATTGAATTAATTAATCTAAAATTATATTAAATAATCTAATATATATTTCGTTCCCTGAGGATTCGACCTCGGACTTCCGAGATTTTACTACTTGTACGATTCTTCTATACTTGGGAGATTAGTTTCATGAAAACATTTTTGCGAACGCGTCACCAGTATGTCCCTAGCAGTCTTCATATTTTCATGCTGGCATTGTAGTTCATTGGACATGGATGCCATGATATAGCACTTGACTCTGATGTCATCATCCGTCCACTTTTGATGCGTCACACGCTGATCATCAGTAGGACGTGCTAGTAGTCTAGGGATATCATTTTCGAGTATATAGCCCAGTTCTCACAATTTAAAATAATTTTGAGGTTTCTAAGCCAGTCCTTGTAATTGGTTTCGGTCAGTCGGTTGGTCTCAAGAATACGGGTCAAAATATTTGAAGCTGACATTGTATCTGTAGAGAGTAAAGATTCTAGTTAGACTTTGTACTTGATCTTTAATTTGTTCTAGGGTCTTTTAGAACAAATGTGCCTCCCACTATTTTCTCGAATCCCTTACACTTCCCTGGTAAGAAAACGGAAATCCTACGCGACTAGGGTTTCTAGTAGGTACTGCGGTCTCACCAATCTACATGGGACCTCACCTAACAGTTATTAGTGACACATAGATGGATGAGTGTACAACTCTTGTACAATGCTTCTAAAGCATGTTGCAGTGCAACTTGGTCTCTAAGCCATGAAGACCTCACCTAACAGTTATTGGTCCCATTTCTTAGTTAAGTCAGACCCACCGTATAACCGTAGAAATAAAGTCGTCATTGGGTCCTCACCTAACAGTTATTGGTGCCCAACCCCACCTTTACCCTACAACATCTCATGTCTATAGAGAGGTCCAGCCCCCCGATGCAACTTGCCCACTGTATCCAGCCAAGATAAATCAACATCAGAAAGACCTTAGCAGCTCAACTACAGTGGAAGACCTATTGACTTAATATTGGTTAATCAGGTCTTAGTGTTTGCAACTTGAGCTCTTCATAAGAGGTAATCGAACAATTGGCCAGGTAAGCAGGTGGGAGGCTCCCCTTACTCAGAGAGTAAGGTCCTAATTAAGTAACCACCTTTCATGCTTTCCTAGACACCAATTAGATCAATTAATCTAATATGACTCGCTCATGTTGGTTCACTCTCGACTTGATTGAGGAGGTTTTAATTTAGGTCTCAATTGGGTTTGTTACATCACATGTAAACCTATCTACCCTGCTCTCATTCACATCACATGCAAACGGCACATCACAGGCAATTATAATTGCGGCATCAAATAAAGCTAAACTTTAAATAGGTGATGATCATGGATTCTAATTAGGTCATATTACAAGCACATGCACGTCAATCGATCAATTGGTCTTCAACTCTTGAATTGGTTCCAAGCCTCCTTGATTTGATCCTTGATCAACCCTTGATCCCATCGCCATCATCCGCTTAGATCGCCGTTCATCTCATGCCTTGACTTCAACTTGATCGTTGACGTACATCACATCACAGAAATACAACCAGATGTAAAATAAAAATAATAATAAATTACATCCCCTTTTAGGAGGCACGCAGGGCTCTCAAAATATCAAATAGGATTCATGCAAGCATCTGAAAAATTACATGACATTACAGATCACATCGCAGGTCATTACATTTGATACCAAAAGGGTTTGAATCCTATGATCATCACCACATGCAGCAGTTATAATTTTCAGATCTGAAATCTAATTGATTATCTCATGACATAGGTTGCTGATCATGCTAATCATGATTCTAAACTTTGTAATCCCATTAATAATACGATTAGAATCATCTTTTTATCACATAAAAATCAGCATGCAAAAATCAGCACCCAAGAAAAAATCTACATGCAGAAAATTTTCAGCATACATAATCATTTAAATTTCAGATCTAATAAGCCTATTAATAATTAATCCTTACCTTAATCTACGATGCCGAGGCTTTGATACCACTGTTAGAAACCCACCCATGCCGCAGAAAAATTTCAAAAATTTCAGATGCAGCGGAAGAGGCATGCGCGGGATCAACCATTCATCGCATGAACGTTGTTTAAAACCGTTCATAGATAGATAAGGATTAAAAACCCTTTTTAAATACATTAGAAGATCAGATCTTCACCTTGTGCGGGTAGATGATCACCGCAAACTGATGATCGTGTTTTGGATGAAAGTTCGCTTGAAGCCGTTCAAGTGCCCGGCCTCTATGGGTATCCACACGAAGCAGGAACCGATCCAAGCTTTCTATCTCCCCGGGGTGCTAGCTCCCTTGCAGAGATAACTTTGATGGCTGATGTCCTCCCTTTTAATCAACCCTTGATTGTGCTTGGGAGGAGGAAGAAGAAGGATGAAGAGAGGAAGAAGATCAAAGCCCCTGCAGCCTTCTTTCTTTTTCCTGCGTTGGAAGGAAGAAGGGAGGAGGAAGAGGCCACCAAACAATCTTCCTTTGCTTTTCCTTGCTTGCGGCTGAAGATGGAGAAGGAGGAGAGGGAGGCCACGGCTGCAAGGAGAGGGAGATTACTTGAATTAGGTCAGCCCCCAAGCCTCCTCTTAAATAGCATCTAGGGCTCCTACAAGTCAGGAGCCCTTGATCCATTACCAAGAGGGGCGCCGACCCCTCTTGTGTTGCCGCACCAAAGAAGCAAAGGAGGAGGGGCGTGAGCCCCTCCTTCTTGTGTTGCCCTAATCCTCATCTAATGAGGATTGGGAGGCCCTTATGTGGTTTAGCCCTAATCTAATTAGGATTTAACCAAATCATGAATCAATTGAGTTCAATCTATACTAGTCCCAATCCAATTAGAACTTGAATGAACCATGACTCAATTGAACTCTTCAATCCTAACCCAATTAGGAGTCATGTTGATTCATTAGATTAATAATTAATTAGGACTTAAGAAATCCTAATCCAATTAGGACTTATTTAATTTTAGTCCTAATCCAATTAGGACTCTAATTTGAATCCGAAGTCCTAATCCGACTAGGACTCTAGGAATCCTACTCCAAGTAGGAATCCAATTTTAATTCAAAACTCCTAGTCTAATTAGGATTGTAGGAATCCTACTCCAAGTAGGAATCCCAGTCTTACTCCAATTAGGATTCCCAATCCTAATCCAATTAGGACTCTAGGAATCCTACTCGAAGTAGGATTTGTGTTTAAGTCCAATTAATTAATTCCATTGTTCCTTCTTCAACTGAATATCAATCGAATTGATTACTTATGATTCCTAATCACGATTCAACCATCGGATCGGTCAATACTTCTAGTGTGTGTGACCCCATAGGTTCTATTATGACTGGTAGCGAGATATATTGTAATCTCTATCACAATATCATTGAAAACTCCTTTCAATGGATCGGAACGATTCCAACTCTACTCATTAGGGTTAATCGGTCATCGAGATAATTCCTGTGAGTCCCACCATCCACCAGTGACACCTAGCAGCATGTAGTGGCTACCCAGCAGAATAGAATGATGAACCTCTAGGTGCAGTTATTATGTGATACAGTCCTTCTATCGTGGATCCCTACAAGACGGAGGTCATGGATAACTCGTCAAACCCCTTCGTCTGTCATATGTCAAGATTTATTCGACTTAAGTTCAAGAGCGGAGAACTCTTTCTCCACTGTGCAATCTGCCCCGGCCGAGGTCTTACGAACTCAGTCTTATAAATCACATAGGATCTCTCCTTATCTATCAAGGTCGATAGATTCCTTATAGGTGGATACCCTACTCCTATAGTGAACCTACTGCAGCCAATCTACACTGCATGGACCCATATGGCTAGAGACCATGTATATGTACAGTCAAACTACAATAACCTCACTGTGAGTAGCCAAAGCATCGCAGGTCAAAGGACCAGTCACACTACTGCAACATCAAGCAAGTTACTGACGAGCGAATAGACATCCAAGTGACTTCTTGTTTTGGTCATGCTCAGTACCCTTATTCTCTTACAAACACCTGCACTATTACTTCAGTATCTCCACACCGTGGACTCGAGTCTCGTCCATCCATAGGGAAAGTAATGTGTGCACTGATCTCATCAGATCGATCACCATCCTCGTGATGATCCATCGATCAGGAGCGTTTAGAAATTAATCACTAATGATACATGGCTCAAATTCTCAACTCTTGAGAATATGCATCATCAACTTACTAATTCCTTGGACGATTCATAGACACAATAACAATATGAATGAAAAAGATGCCTTTCATTTATTCAATAATAAATAGTCAAGTACAAAATTATGTCCCTAGAATTAACAATGTGTCAGCCAGATTGGCTTCTAGGGCATACATCTAACAATGAGTCCCACCATCCACCAGCGACACCTAGCAGCATGTAGTGGCTACCCAGCAGAATAAAATGGTGAACCTCTAGGTGCAGTTATCGTGTAATACAGTCTTTCTATCATGGATCCCTACAGGGCGGAGGTCATGGACAACTCGTCAAGCCTCATCATCTGTCATATGTCAAGATTTATTCGACTTAAGCTCGAGAGTGGAAAACTCTTTCTTCACTATACAATCTTCTCTGGCCGAGGTCTTACGAACTCAGTCTTATAAATCACATAGGATCTCTCCTTATCTATCAAGGTCGATAGATTCCTTATAGGTGCATACCCTACTCCTACAGTGAACCTACTACAGCCAATCTACACTGCATGGACCCATATGGCTAGAGACCATGTATATGTGCAGTCAAACTACAATAACCTCATTGTGAGTAGCCGAAGCATAGCAGGTCAAAGGACCAGTCACACTATTGCAACATCAAGCAAGTCACTGACGAGTGGATAGACATCCAAGTGACTTCTTGTCTTGATCACGCTCAGTACCCTTGTTCTTAACAAGCACCTGCACTATTACTTCAGTGTCGCCACACTGTGGACTCGAGTCTCATCCATCCATAAGGAAAGCAATGTGTGCACTGATCGGATCGATCACCGTCCTCGTGATGATCCATTGATCAGGAGCATTCAGAAATTAATCACCAATGATGTATGGCTCAAATTCTTAACTCTTAAGAATATGCATCATCATCTTATTAATTCTTGGACGATTCATAGACACATAAACAATATGAATGAAAAAGATGCCTTTTATTTATTCAATAATAAATAGTCAAGTATAAAATTGTTCCTAGAATTAGCAATGTGTCAGCCAGATTGGCTTCTAGGACATACATCTAACAGGAGGTCCTTTTAATGTTGCTATCCCCTCTAAATTCATGCCAACCATCCCATGTTTGAGGAGGATGTTGTGGGATTTTGAATTTTGAATTCAAAATTCAGGTTCATGCGCCATTACATGATGAAGCTTGATCTAATCTAAACCATTCATCATGTTGCCACTTTTCTCTTTCAATTTCAAAATTTCCATGCCCCCAATCAGATTAGAGGGTCACGTGGTGATTAAATTCAAAATTCAACCTTAATTAGAAGTGAGATAAAGATAAGGATGACATATGCTATGAAGAGAGAGAATTTGATCTTATCCAATTCTTTTCATGAATTTATCTCTCCATGTCACCCCATCTGATGATGAAAGAGGTCCATGATGTTACCAAGTGTCCCATGGCTCCATTAAATAAATTAAATTAATTTTTAATCATATTAAAAATTAATTTATGTCACCATGCATGGATATGTGACAAGTGAATTTCAAGATTCGAACAGTTTCAGATCAAACCCATTTAATTTAATTAAATCCTAACAATTAGAATGATCCAATTACCATGGGTTGAACCTAATCCAATTAGGTCAATCCCTAAGCACAAATTTAATCTAATTTAATTTGGTCAACCTCAGTCCTCTTGATTCAGACCTAATCCAATCAGGTCAAAAATTCTAATTGAGCCCAAAATTGAATCTAATTCAATTTGGCTCATCCTTAGTCTAATTACTCAATCCAATTGAGTTCATTAGCAAACTAATTACTAATTAATCCTCTGATAATTACTTTAATTATTTTATAAGATAATTTACTAATCAAATTGACCAAATTACCCCTGAATGATTCTTAATCATTCATCAGCCTTCTTGATCAATCAGGAATCTTCTATGCGTGTGACCTCATAGGTTCGAACATAAGCCGATAGTCTAGGAACGACTTCCTACACTAATTAATGTGACCATCTAGCGATGGTACCCGACGTCCGGATAGGCCGAATATATGGGAAGCAAATATTCTGGAATCCTGAACTATGGTTACTGTATAATTCAATCCCTTTGACTCCTAATGCCAGGATGACTTAGAGCTCACTGTCAACCCTATAATTAGTGTTGGGAACCCGCCCATGCCGCAGAAAATTAAAAAAAAATTTCAGATGGCAGCGGAAGAGGCATGCGCGGGATCAACCGTTCATTGCATGAACGTTGTTTAAAAACCATTCGTAGATAGATAAGGATTAAAAACTTTTAAATAACATTAGAAGATCAGATCTTCACCTTATGCGGGTAGATGATCACCGCAAACTGATGATCGTGGTTTTGGATGAAGGTTCGCTTGAAGCCGTTCAAGTGCCCGGCCTCTACGGGTATCCACACGAAGCAGAAAACCGATCCAAGCTTTCTATCTCCCCGGGGTGCTAGCTCCTTTGCAGAGATAACTTTGATGGCTGATCTCCTCTCTTTCTTTCAACTCTTGAATGTGCTTGAGAGGAGGAAGAAGAAGGATGAAGAATAGTAAAGGAACAAAACCCCTGCAGCCTTCTTTCTTTTCCTTGCGTTGGAAGGAGGAAGGGAGGATGAAGAGGCCACCTTTCTTTTTCTTCCTTTGCTTTCGGCTGAACCAAGGAAAGGGGAGAAGAGGGGCCACGAATTGGAGAGGGAGAGGGCTTCAATGATGCCCTAGGTCAGCCCCCACGCCTCCTCTTAAATAACATGTGGAGCTCCTACTTTGTAGGAGCTCCTTGTTAAACTTCCAAGAGGGGCGCCGGCCCCTCTTCTTTGCCGCACCAAGCAAGGAAAAGGAGGAGGGGCGTGTGCCCCTCCTTCATGGTTAACCTAATCCTCCTTTAAGGAGGATTAGGAAGGTCACTCATGGTTAGGTCCTAATCTAATTAGGCTTTGGACCAAGGGTGAACCAATTTGGGTTTAATCTAGGTAAGTCCTAATCCAATTAGAACTTAATGAACCATGACTCAATTGAACCCTTCAATCCTAATCCAATTAGGAGTCTTATTGATTCATTAGATTAATAATTAATTAGGACTTAAGAAATCCTAATTCAATTAGGACTTATTTAATTTTGGTCCTAATCCAATTAGGACTCTAATTTGAATCCGAAGTCCTAATCCGATTAGGACTCTAGAAATCCTACTCCAAGTAGGAATCCAAATTTAATTCAAAACTCCTAATCCAATTAGGATTGTAGGAATCCTACTCCAAGTAGAAATCCTTGTCCTACTCCAAATAAGATTCTCAGTCCAAGTAGGAATCCTACTCCAAGTAGGACTCTTATTTTAAGTCCAATTAATTAATTTCCTTTGTTCCTTCTTCAACTTATTATCAATCGAATTGATTACTTGTGATTCTTAATCACGATTCAACCATCGGATCGGTCAATGCCTCTAGTGTGTGTGACCCCATAGGTTCTACTCTGACTGGTAGTGAGATATATTGTGATCTCTATCACAATATCATTGAAAACTCCTTTCAATGGATCGGAACGATTCCAACTCTACTCATTAGGGTTAATCGATCATCGAGATAATCCCTGTGAGTCCCACCATCCACCAGTGACACCTAGCAGCATGTAGTGGCTACCCAGTAGAATAGAATGATGAACCTCTAGGTGCAGTTATCATGTGATACAGTCCTTCTATCGTGGATCCCTACAGGACGGAGGTCATGGATAAACTCGTCAAACCCCTTCGTCTGTCATATGTCAAGATTTATTCAACTTAAGTTCGAGAGCGGAGAACTCTTTCTCCACTGTGCAATCTGCCCCGGCCGAGGTCTTATGAACTCAGTCTTATAAATCACATAGGATCTCTCCTGATCTATCAAGGTCTATAGATTCCTTACAGGTGCATACCCTACTCCTACAGTGAACCTACTGCAGCCAATCTACACTGCATGGACCCATATGGCTAGAGACCATGTATATGTGCAGTCAAACTACAATAACCTTACTGTGAGTAGCCGAAGCATCGCAGGTCAAAGGACCGTTCACACTACTGCAACATCAAGCAAGTCACTGACGAGTGGATAGACATCCAAGTGACTTCTTGTCTTGGTCATGCTCAGTACCCTTATTCTTAACAAGCACCTGCACTATTACTTCAGTGTCGCCACACTGTGGACTCGAGTCTCGTCCATCCATAAGGAAAGCAATGTGTGCACTGATCGGATCGATCACCGTCCTTGTGATGATCCATTGATCAGGAGCATTCAGAAATTAATCAATGATGCAATGATGCATGGCTCAAATTCTTAACTCTTAAGAATACGCATCATCATCTTATTAATTCTTGGATGATTTATAGACACATAAATAATATGAATAAAAAGATGCCTTTTATTTATTCAATAATAAATAGTCAAGTACAAAATTATGTCCCTAGAATTAACAATGTGTCAGCCAGATTGGCTTTTAGGGCATACATCTAACAATCTCCCACTTGCACTAAAGCCAATCAGTCATATATCTTAGTCCCATCTTCTCAAGGTGGGCTTCAGTCTTTTGTTGACTTAGCTGCTTAGTGAATGGGTCTGCCACGTTGTCCGCGGAGTCTACTCTCTGCACCTCGACATACTTCTTCTCAACATAGTCGCGTATGAGGTGGAAGCGCCGCTCTATATGCTTGGACTTCTGATGAGACCTTGGCTCCTTAGCGAGAGCTATGGCGCCATTATTATCGCAGTAGAGTGTTATGGCATCTGATGTCATCATGTCCAATTCTGCAATGAATTTCTTGAACCAGAAGCCTTCTTTAGCAGCTTCAGAGGTGGCGATGTATTCAGCTTCCATAGTAGAATCAGCAATGATCGGTTGTTTAGAACTTTTTCAATTCACCGTACCACCATTGCACAAGAATACATATCCAGATGTTGACTTCCTATCATCGACATCAGTCATGAAGTCTGAATCTGTGTACCCTTCTACCTTTAACTCTGATGATCCTCCAAAAACCAAGAATAAATCTTTAGTTCTTCTCAAGTACTTAAGAATATTCTTCACAGCTATCCAGTGTTCTTCACCTGGATTCGATTGATATCTGCTTGTGACACTCACAGCAAGGGCTATATCAGGTCGTGTACATAGCATGGCATACATGAGGCTCCCTATTGCTGATGCATAGGGATCTTGCTCATGCGTTGAATCTCTTCAGATGTGTTGGGGCACATCTTCTTGAAGAGATGAATTCCATGCCTTAGGGGTAAGAGACCCCTTTTAGAGTTTTCCATGCTGAACCTTTTCAGCACTTCCTCTATGTACATCTTCTATGATAGGCCAAGCATCCTTTTAGATCTATCTCTATAGACCTTTATTCCCAAAATATAGGATGCTTCCCCAAGGTCTTTCATGGAGAACTCTTTTGACAATCAGACCTTGACCAAGGTTAGCATGGGAATATCATTCTGTATCAGGAGGATGTCGTCCACGTACAGTACGAGAAATACGACAGCGCTCCCACTAACCTTTTTGTAAACACACGGTTCCTCTTCATGTTTGATGAAATCAAACGTTTGATTGCGTCATCGAAACGAGTGTTCCAACTCCGAGATGCTTGCTTTAGTCCATAGATGGACCTTTCCAGCTTGCAGACCTTGTGATCTCCATCACTGGAAGTGAAATCCAAAGGCTGTTCCATATAGATATCTTCATCAAGATATCCATTCAGAAAAGCAGTTTTCACATCCATCTGCCAGATTTCATAATCATGAAATGCTGCAATGGCAAGCAATGTTCGGATGAATTTTAGCATGGCTACAGGTGAAAAGGTCTCCTGATAGTCAATGCCTTCGCGTTGACTATATTCTTTTGCCACTAGCCTTGCTTTATAGGTCTCTACCATTCCATCCAAACCTATCTTCCTTTTGTAGATCCATTTGCATCCAATAGGTACAATACCTTCTGGTGGATCTACTAGGGTCCAGACTTGGTTGGAATGCATGGAGTCTAACTCTGATTTCATAGCTTCCAACCATTTCTCGGAATCGATATCAGATATCGCCTCGTTGTAGGTTTTGAAATTCTGTATGTGATCCCTATCTCCCACTAGGAATATTTCCTCGGTATCCTCTTCTAGTATACCTAAGTATCTATCGGGAGGATGGGAGACCCTACCAGATCTGCGAGGTGGTTGAGGGACATCGTGTACTGGCTCTGTATGAATGGGTTCGATAGGATCCATGACTCGTTGCTTTTCAGAGACTTTCTCTTCAAGCTCAATTTTCCTCCCACTGCCTCTATCAAGGATAAACTGGTTTTCCAAGAAGATGGCGTGTCGGCTCACAAACACATTGTGATCCTCTGAGATGTAAAAATTGTATCCTAATGACTCTTTAGGATATCCTATAAAACGAGCACTTATGGGCCTAGACTCTAGTTTATCCACCTGTAGTCTTTTGACATGGGCCCGGACATCCCCAAATTTTGAGATGACCAAGACTTGGTTTCTTGCCATGCCATATCTCATACGGTGTGGTAGTAACGGATTTAGAGGGAACTCTATTCAGTAGATATATTGCGGTAAGTAAGGCATCTCCCCAAAGAAACATAGGTAAATTAGTGAAGCTCATCATGGACCGGACCATATCCAATAGAGTCCGATTTCTCCTCTCTGACACCCCGTTGAATTGAGGTGTACCCGGAGGAGTCCATTGTGAGACTATTCCATTGTCCTTGAGATAGTTCCGGAATTCTCCACCAAGGTATTCTCCTCCTCGATCTGATCGAAGAGCCTTAAGGGGTTTTCCAGTTTATTTTTCTACTTCATTTCTGAACTCTTTGAACTTTTCAAAAGATTCAGATTTATGTCTCATAAGATACACATACCCATACCGTGAATAATCATCGGTAAAGGTAATGAAGTACGAATAACGTCCCCTGGCTAGCACATCGAATGGGCCACACACATCTGTGTGTACCAGGGTAAGTATTTCAGTGGCCTTCTCCCCATGTACTACAAAGGGTAATCTAGCCATTTTTACTTGAAGTCAGGACTCGCAAACTGGATATGACTCGGAAGTCAATGAGCCGAGAAGCCCATTTTTATCCATTTTGTTCATTCTGTCCTCTCCAATATGGCCAAGCCTGAGGTGCCACAAATATTTTTGGTTCATCTCATCCCTGGATCTTTTGGATCCTTTGGCACTCACTTCTTGCTCAGACACATTTACATATACATCCATATGCAAATGATAGAGACTGTCAATCATAAAACCACGTGCGACTATTTTATTTCTGAAATAAATAGAACAGCAGTCTTTGTCAAATATAAAAATATGACCTTCCTGTGCTAGACATGAAATAAAAATCAAATTTCTGCTAGCAGCAGGTACATAATAGCAGTCTCTAAGTAATAAACTAAAACCAGACGGTAGTCGCAGATGGTAGGTGCCACAGCCACAGCAGCAACTTTTGCCCCGTTGCCAATCGAAGGGTTACTGCACCTTCCGCCAGCCTTCTACTTTCCTTTAGACCCTGCATGGTAGTGCACAAATGAGCACTAGAACCAGAATCTATAACCCAACTAGAAGTAGAAGAAACCGTTAGATTAGTTTCAATTATGAGCAAGTCTATACCTTCTGAAGGTGTGTCACCTTTCTGAAAGAGTAGATGCCCTATAAGCCAATCATTTGATGAGTTTCTCTTTGTAATCCTCCAAATCATTGTGTTTCATCATTTGCTGCTTATCTATTTTATTATTGGATGATGAACCCCATAAATTAGGACATTGGTTTTAGGGTTATGATGAGATCATACCAGTGAGACCTAAAATCCTAAAATCTTAATTTAGAATATTCCCAGTCAAATTGGTATATTGAGTCGGGATCAATATTACTGGAAAGACTGGCACATCTTATGTATGCTCAATGTAGAGGGTGATTGATCTCACAATCACTTGTGTGAGACACTAATACAAAGATGTGGGTGCTCATTAGAGGAATGAGTTCACTGAAATGACCAGCCATGAGAACATCTTATGGATTCTTACTTAATTATCAAAAGATGGTTCTCATAGTGAGAGTTGTGCAAGTGATCCTTAGACCTGAGATCACCATGGTACCTTGTGCACTTGAAGCTATGTTTTGGTTTACCCTCATTCACGACATTGCATTGTGTACGGGATATTCTGGATATGGTGGATTTTGTACGAAGGTTGTGAGTAGGTCAACAAGGAATCAGTCACTTCTAGTAAGAGAATGTAACATCCTACTTACTCTAATCTTATGATGATTCAAGAAGCCTTTGATCAAAGCAAAATGAATATTAGAAAGAGTTTCTAATGTTTCATTGTTTGAATTATCATATAAAAGATTGAGAGAGACATGAATAAGTGATTGAGTTTGATATTGATCCATACTCATGCACTTATTCAGGATGTAGTATGACTAAGGGATTAAATTGCACAGTAACTTTCTACTGAAGGGTATGTTTGGATTTGTCCAATACATTCCTCATCTTCCGGATAGACATGATACGTTGCTAGACATCAATCATGTCTTGTGGGTTGATCGGATCAAAGAGTTTGATTAGATCAAAGCATCAGAAAAGGTTCTGATTGCTAAGTCAGGTTTAGCACTTAATTGGACCTAAATTGGATTAGAGGTATTCTAATCAGGTTAGGTCAACTTGCACCTGCACCTACTGCTGGCTAAGATAAGGAACCCAATGGGTCACACGCAAGGAAATTGATCAAGGGTCTAATTGGATTAGATCATGTTTGCAAGATGAACATGCTAGCACGTGTTGCAAACCCTAGCTCCTGATTCAAATTAAATTCGAATATGATTCTTAGATTAGGTTGATCTAATATGATTAGATCATGACCTAATATGGGTTAGCCAAGAGTTGAAACCTATTTGGCTTTAATTAGACCTAATTTGATTAGGTTTAATGTTTTCTTTAAGTTGGTTAAACCCAATTGGATTGGGTTTGATAGGGCCTTCACTTCTGGACCATTGGATCGCTCCCTGGATGAAGGATCTGGTCCACTGGTTGGCGCCTTCATCTGGACCATTGGATGGCTTCCTGGATGAAGGATCTGGTCCACTGGTTGGCGCCTTCATCTGGACCATTGGATGGATTTCTGGATAAAGGATCTGGACCATTGGTCAGCGCCTGAATCTGGACCACTGGATGGCTCTCTGGATGAAAGATCTGGACCGTTGCTCAGCGCCTGAATCTGGACCATCGGTGATGGCATCTTGCTTCTGGACCATTGGATGGCACCCTGGATGATGATGCCTTGATCTGGACCATTAGATGGCGCCTAGATCTGGACCATTGGCTTTGGTTCACTGTATTTGGGCCCTTGGATCATCAGGATTTAAGAGGGAGACATGAGAAAGAAGTTGATACACCCTTCTCCTTAGCACCCCATCATGATGGGATGCCTCTCTTGGCACATGCCTCATCATGATGAGGTGTGTGGATGGGATGCATCCCTTTATGATGCATCCCTCCATCTCTTATAAATAAGGAGGTGCCTTGGGGTTCTAAAGATCATCAAAGAAAAAGTCTCTCGTTCTCTCTCCCTTATCCCTTCTTTCTTACAAGCCTCTCTCTTTTGTCCTAACCCAAGACAAGAGGGTCTTCTTTAGGACAAAAAGGCTAGTGAATGTTTTAGTGGTAGAAAGGAAGAAGGAAGTGAAGGAAAATCAGCCAATTAAATCCTTTGGAAGGATTGAACAATTAGAATCAAGTTTTGGTGGAGCTAGAGTCTTGAACCCATTCCTGTGTGGATCAACATCGGAGGGTGAACATTTGGGCACCTTAGGACATCTTCAGACATATTGGATATAGCGTGATAGGTATTCTTCTATACCAAGATTATATTCTCTACATTATTTGGTTATACTATTAAGGCGATCTTGGCTTATTAGGGTTTCATATAATGGGTTTTATAAGAAAATTTTATAATCCCGTATCTTCCGCTGCGCCCTAGGGCATTGGGAAACCCAACACTTTCTTGTTCTTCAGGCTCTCGAGGTATGAAGGACAGTTTCTCTTCCAGTGGCCGTCGACATTGCAGTGGAAACATTTTTCTTTGTCATTAGCCTTTTTCTTTTAAACTTTCTTCTTTGGCTTCTTGTCTTTCTTCTGCTTCTTAGCAGGCTTCTTTTTCTTCCAAGTAGACTTTCTCTTGGAACCAGAAGTCAACTCAACAGCAAGGACATTGCCCCTTGAATCTTTCAAGGCTCCCTCAGCAGTTACCAATATATTTATCAGTTCAGTCTTAGTGCATTCAATCTTATTCATGTGGTAGTTTACTATAAATTATCCAAATGAATCAGGTAGGGATTGAAGGATCAGATCTACTTGCAATTCCTTGTGCATGTTCATACCAAGCTTCTCAAGCTCCTCTAGGTCCTTGATCGTAGTCAGACCATGATCATGGACAGACTGCCCCTCGCGCATCTTTGCTTTGAAGAGCCTCTTGGACACTTCAAAACGAGCTATGCGACTTTGCTCACCATACAACTCTTGCAGGTGTGCTAGTATGTCCCTAGCAGTCTTCATATTCTCATGCTGGGCATTGGAGTTCATTGGACATGGATGCCATGATATAGCACTTGACTCTGATGTCATCATCCGTCCACTTTTGATGCGTCACACGCTGATCATCAGTAGGACGTGCTGGTAGTCTAGGGATATCATTGTCGAGTATGTAGCCCAGTTTTTCACAGTTCAAAACAATTTTGAGGTTTCTTAGCCAGTCCTTGTAATTGGTTCCAGTCAATCGGTTGGTCTCAAGAATACGGGTCAAAGGGTTTGAGGCTGACATTATGATCTGCAGAGAGTAAAGATTCTAGTTAGACTTTTGTACTTGATCCTTATTTGTTCTAAGAACTTTTAGAACAAATGTACCTCCCACTATTTTCTCGAATCCCTTACACTCCCCTGGTAAGAAAATGGAAATCCTACGTGACTAGGGTTTCTAGTAGGTACTGCGGTCTCACCAATCTACATGGCACCTCACCTAATAGTTATTGGTGACACATAGATGGATGAGTGTACAACTCTTATACAATGCTTCTCAAGCATGTTGCAGTGCAACTTGGTCTCTAAGCCATGAAGACCTCATCTAACAGTTATTGGTCCCATTTCTTAGTTAAGTCAGACCCACTGTATAACCGTAGAAATAAAGTTGTCATTGGGTCCTCACCTAACAGATATTGGTGCCCAACCCCACCTTTACCCTACAACATCTCATGTCTATAGAGAGGTCCAGCCCTCCGATGCAACTTGCCCACTGTATCCAGTCGAGACAAATCAACATCAGAAAGACCTTAGCAGCTCTACTTCAGTGGAAGACCTATTGACTTAATATTGGTTAATCAGGTCTTAGTGTTTGCAACTTGAGCTCTTTATAAGAGGTAATCGAACAATTGGCCAGGTAAGCAGGTGGGAGGCTCCCCTTACTCAGAGAGTAAGGTCCTAATTAAGTAACCACCTTTCATGCTTTCCTAGACACCAATTAGATCAATTAATCTAATATGACTCGCTCATGTTGGTTCACTCTCGACTTGATTGAGGAGGTTTTAATTTAGGTCTCAATTGGGTTTGCTACATCACATGTAAACCTATCTACCCCGCTTTCATTCACATTACATGCAAACGGCACATCACAGGCAGTTATAATCGCAGCATCAAATAAAGCTAAACTTTAAATAGGTGATGATCATGGATTCTAATTAGGTCATATTACAAGCACATGCACGTCAATCGATCAATTGGTCTTCAACTCTTGAATTGGTTCCAAGCCTCCTTGATTCGATCCTTGATCAACTCTTGATCCCATCGCCATCAACCGCTTAGATCGCCGTTCATCTCATGCCTTGTCTTCAACTTGATCGTTGACGTACATCACATCACAAAAATATAACCAGATGTAAAATAAAAATAATAATAAATTACATCCCTTTTTAGGAGGCACGCAGGCCTCTCAAAACATCAGATAAGATGCATGCAAGCATCTGAAAAATTACATGACATTATAAATCACATCGCAGGTCATTATATTTGATACCAAAAGGATTTGAATCCTATGATCATCACCACATGCAGCAATTATAATTTTCAGATCTGAAATATAATTGATTATCTCATGACATAGATTGTTGATCATGCTAATCATGATTCTAAACTTTGTAATCCCATTAACAATGCAATTAGAATCATCTTTTTATCACATAAAAATCAGCATGCAAAAAATCAGCACCCTAGAAAAAATCTGCACGCAGAAAATTTTCAGCATGCATAATCATTTAAATTTCAGATCTAATAATCCTATTAATAATTAATCCTCACCTTAATCTACGATGCCTAGGCTCTGATACCACTGTTGGAAACCCGCCCATGCCGCAGAAAATTAAAAAAAATTTCAGATGGCAGCGGAAGAGGCATGCGCGGGATCAACCGTTCATCGTATGAACGTTGTTTAAAAACCGTTCGTAGATAGATAAGGATTAAAAACTTTTAAATAACATTAGAAGATCAGATCTTCACCTTGTGCGGGTAGATGATCACCACAAACTGATGATCGTGGTTTTGGATGAAGGTTCGCTCTAAGCCGTTCAAGTGCCCGGCCTCTACGGGTATCCACACGAAGCAGAAAACCGATCCAAGCTTTCTATCTCCCCGGGGTGCTAGCTCCCTTGCAGAGATAATTTTGATGGCTGATCTCCTCTCTTTCTTTCAACTCTTGAATGTGCTTGAGAGGAGGAAGAAGAAGGATGAAGAATAGTAAAGGAACAAAACCCCTGCAGCCTTCTTTCTTTTCCTTGCATTGGAAGGAGGAAGGGAGGATGAAGAGGCCACCTTTCTTTTTCTTCCTTTGCTTTCGGCTGAACCAAGGAAAGGGGAGGAGAGGGGGCCACGAATTGGAGAGGGAGAGGGCTTCAATGATGCCCTAGGTCAGCCCCCACGCCTCCTCTTAAATAGCATGTGGAGCTCCTACTTTGTAGGAGCTCCTTGTTAAACTTCCAAGAGGGGCGCCGGCCCCTCTTCTTTGCCGCACCAAGCAAGGAAAAGGAGGAGGGGCGTGTGCCCCTCCTTCATGGTTAACCTAATCCTCCTTTAAGGAGGATTAGGAAGGTCACTCATGGTTAGGTCCTAATCTAATTAGGCTTTAGACCAAGGGTGAACCAATTTGGGTTTAATCTAGGTAAGTCCTAATCCAATTAGAACTTAATGAACCATGACTCAATTGAACCCTTCAATCCTAATCCAATTAGGAGTCTTGTTGATTCATTAGATTAATAATTAATTAGGACTTAAGAAATCCTAATTCCATTAGGACTTATTTAATTTTGGTCCTAATCCAATTAGGACTCTAATTTGAATCCGAAGTCCTAATCCGATTAGGACTCTAGGAATCCTACTCCAAGTAGGAATCCAAATTTAATTCAAAACTCCTAATCCAATTAGGATTGTAGGAATCCTACTCCAAGTAGAAATCCTTGTCCTACTCCAAATAGGATTTTCAGTCCAAGTAGGAATCCTACTCCAAGTAGGACTCTTATTTTAAGTCCAATTAATTAATTCCCTTTGTTCCTTCTTCAACTTATTATCAATCGAATTGATTACTTGTGATTTCTAATCACGATTCAACCATCGGATCGGTCAATGCCTCTAGTGTGTGTGACCCCATAGGTTCTACTCTGACTGGTAGTGAGATATATTGTGATCTCTATCACAATATCATTGAAAACTCCTTTCAATGGATCGGAATGATTTCAACTCTACTCATTAGGATTAATCGATCATCGAGATAATTCATGTGAGTCCCACCATCCACCAGTGACACCTAGAAGCATGTAGTGGCTACCCAGTAGAATAGAATGATGAACCTCTAGGTGCAGTTATCATGTGATACAGTCCTTCTATCGTGGATCCCTACAGGATGGAGGTCATGGATAACTCGTCAAACCCCTTCGTCTGTCATATGTCAAGATTTATTCGACTTAAGTTCGAGAGCGGAGAACTCTTTCTCCACTGTGCAATCTGCCCTGGCCGAGGTCTTACGAACTCAGTCTTATAAATCACATAGGATCTCTCCTTATCTATCAAGGTCGATAGATTCCTTATAGGTGCATACCCTACTCCTACAGTGAACCTACTGCAGCCAATCTACACTGCATGGACCCATATGGCTAGAGACCATGTATATGTGCAGTCAAACTACAATAACCTTACTGTGAGTAGCCGAAGCATCGCAGGTCAAAGGACCAGTCACACTACTGCAACATCAAGCAAGTCACTGATGAGTGGATAGACATCCAAGTGACTTCTTGTCTTGGTCACGCTCAGTACCCTTATTCTTAACAAGCACCTGCACTATTACTTCAGTGTCGCCACACAGTGGACTCGAGTCCCGTCCATCCATAAGGAAAGCAATGTGTGCACTGATCGGATCGATCACCGTCCTTGTGATGATCCATTGATCAGGAGCATTCAGAAATTAATCAATGATGCATGGCTCAAATTCTTAACTCTTAAGAATACGCATCATCATCTTATTAATTCTTGGACGATTCATAGACACATAATGTTAGATGTATGCCCTAGAAGCCAATCTGGCTGACACATTATTAATTCTGGAACATAAATTTGTACTTGACTTTATTATTATTGAATAATATATGGGCATCTTTTCATTCATATTGTTTATGTGTCTATGAATCGTCCAAGGAATTAATAAGATGATGATACATATTCTCAAGAGTTGAGAATTTGAGCCATGTATCATTGGTGATTAATTTCTAAATGCTCCTGATCAATGGATCATCACGAGGACGGTAATCGATCCGATCAGTGCACAGATCACTTTTCTTCTGGATGGACGAGACTCGAGTCCACAGTGTAGGGACACTGAAGTGATAGTGCAGGTGCTTATTAGAGAACAAGGGTACTGAGCGTGACCAAGACAAGAAGTCACTTGAATGTCTATCCACTCGTCAGTGACTTGCTTGATGTTGCAGTAGTATGACTGGTCCTTTGACCTGCGGTGCTTCGGCTACTCACAGTGAGGTTATTGTAGTTTGACTACACGTATACATAGTCTCTAGCCATATGGGTCCTTGTAGTGTAGATTGGCTGCAGTAAGTTCACTGTAGGAGTAGGGTATGCACTTACATGGAATCTATCGACCTTGATAGAAGAGGAGTGATCCTATGTGATTTGTTAGATTGAGTTCTAAGACCTTGGCCAGGGCAGTAATATACAGTGGAGAAAGAGTTTTCCACTATCGAACTCAAGTCGAATAAATCTAGACATATGACAGACGACGGGGTTTGACGAGTTATCCATGACCTCCGGTCTGTAGGGATCCACGATAGAAGGACTGTATCATACGATAACTGCACCTAGAGGTTCATCATTCTATTCTGCTGGGTGGCCACTACATACTGCTAGGTGTCACTGGTGGATGGTGAGACTCACAGGGATCATCTTGATGGTCGATAATCCCTGGTGAGTTGAGTTGAAATTGTTTCAACCCATTGAAAGGAGTTTTCAATGATATTGTTGCCCAAGGTGACAAGCCAAGAGGGGGGGTGAATTGGTTTCTTCTAAATTTTGGTGCTTTAAACGTTTTCTTAATTAAGTGCGGTGGATGCTTTCTTAAGCTATTTGAGTGAGTTAAACTAACGCAAGAGTAGAAGATGATGCAAGAGTAAATGAAAACACAAGCACAACACAAACACAACAATATATAGTGGTTCGGTGCTCTCCTTAGCACCTACGTCCACTCCCCAAGCGTCCCCTTGGGAATTCACTATAATCTCGCGGATTACAGTTGAATTGTTTTTCGGGCTCACAATCCAAAAACCTTTGTTGGTTTTACGGGCTCACCAACGAACCTATACACTTTGGTTTTCCGGGTTCACCAAAAACCTTTGTTGGTTTTGCGGGCTCACCAACTAACCTTTACACTTTGGTTTTCCGGGTTCACCAAAAACCTTTGTTGGTTTTGCGGGCTCACCAACGAACCTTTACAAAGTGTTTAATAAACAAAAGGAAAGATTCAAACTCCTAAATGAGCATATGAAACAATATAAGCTACAAGGAAGAGTTAGAAAGTATTTATCGCTTTGAAGTCGCTTTGCTCTTCTTTGTCAAGGATGCTTCACTCTTTAAGGGGGATGGAGCTCTTGATGCCTCTTTGAATCTGCTCAATCCCTTTCTTTGATTCTTGAATGAAGCTCTTGATGAAGAAGATTAGGGCACTTTTGTATTCTTGGGTACTCTTTGATATTCCACACAAAAGTTGTTCTCTCTGATGAATAGTGCCCCTTTAAATAGCTTCCCACCTTCTTAGGACAAGTCCCAATGGTTAGATTTGAAAAACTAGCCGTTACTCACCTTGGGAAGGACAAAAAGTACAGTTGCAGAACTAGCCGTTACTGTTCAGCCCGTGTTTGGGTCGGCTCAACCTGTCCTTGGGTCGACCCAACTTTGCCTTGGGTCGACTCAAACATTCCTTGGGTCGACCCTCTCAGAAACCACAGAAACTTCAATTTCAGCCTTCCTTCCCATGGGTCGACCCAACCATTCTTTGGGTCGACTCAAAGTCCACTTGGGTCGACTCAACTTCTTCTTGGGTCGACCCTCTCAGTAATTCCAGAGAACCATTTTCTGTCTGTCTTTCTGTCTTGCCTTTGGGTCGACCCTCTCAGGGTTTGGGTCGACTCAAGCTTGGGTCGACTCAACCACTGTTTGGGTCGACCCTCTCAGTAAATCCAGAGAGCATTCTTCAGTTGTGTTTTTGAGGTTCTTCAAGGTTGGGTCGACTCATGCTTACCTTGGGTCGACCCAACTCACTATTCATTTGTGCCATTTGTGCAGGAGTGTGCCAAATGATTTCTTGATGTGCCGGGGTCGACCCAATCAACCTTTGGGTCGACTCAATCCACACTTTGCTGCATTCTCAAGGTTAGATTCATTCAAATGAACAAGGTCATGTATCTATTTTCAATTAACCAAATATACTGAGAGTAATGAACTTATAAATGAAGTATCAATTTAACTTATAGCATACTCTAGATAATTGCTTGTTAATCATCAAAATAACACTATCATCCTCAATCTCCCCCTTTTTGATGATTACAAAATAAAGAGTATAAGTCTATTGATACTTGTCTTTAAAATCAGTTTATAAAAGGGATTAAATTGCTGAATTTCAGCTTTTCATATATACTTGTGAAATCTCCCCCTATATCATTCAAATGTTGCCAATTTGACTTTTTGAATTGCTCCCCCTTTCATTTATAATTCATTAGCAATGAAACTTCAAAAATTTGAGATAAACTCTGAGTTTCAGGTTATGTATCGGGGTGCGAGAGGTGCGTGCCAAATTCTGAATTTATATGTGCCAAATTCTGAACTTTGATGGAAATTTTTGATTTAGTCAATTTCATTGTTACAAATTGCTCCCCCTTAGATGTATAAGCTTTCTTATATGATTTTCAATTTGTTTGCCCATTTATTTCTCTTTTCTTTACATAACTTTTATCTTTATTTCTCCCCTTTTTGTTATATATCTTTACTTCTCCCAAAATTAATACTCTTTCTTTACTTCTTAAATAAAATACTCTTTCTTTACTTAAATTGAATACTCTTTCTTTTCTTAATACTCTTTCTTTTCTTAAATACTCTTTCTTTTCTTAAATACTCTTTCTTTTCTTCTCCCCCTTTTTGTTATCATCAAAAATATATATATGGGAAAAGATGCAATAAATAATAAACTTCAAACTTCATTGATCAAAATAGGAACATTTTCATACATTCATGTCAAAAATAAAGACAGATACAATGTTCCTTAATCAAGATTTAAAGATACATAAGATAAAAACAAGATACATAGGAGAAAAGCAAGATACATGTGAGAACTAGATATCTAGCCTAGGCTCTAAACATAGACGCTAAGATCAGCCTAGGGGGAATCTAATGGCTGGGATCTAGTCCTCATCCTCCTAGCATACGTGGCGAGGGGAGGTCGAGCCTGGTGAGACTGTGTCTGGCGTGGAGCACGACGAGCGGGATGACTCTGTGCCGATATCTTTGACTCAGCAGCCTGTGGCACAGATGGTCCATGTGTCTCTCTCTCTCTCCGGAGTGCTCCTATCTGCTGCCTCAGATCACTGATCTCAGCAGACATGACATCCAACCGGGCGTCCAATCGGCTCATGAGCCCGTCAGTAATAGTCCTCGCCTGAGCTGTCATGAGCTCTGTCATCCTGCTCCAGAAGTCATCCGTATCTGTCGGAGGAGCGGATGACGATGGTCCAGCCTCTGAGGGTGCAGTAGGATGATCCATAGGCTCCTCATCCTCATCCTCTGGTGCCTCTCCCTCTGGTGCCTCACCCTGAATGCCTGCACCAGTGTGAATCCACTGCCCGTTCACTTTCGCATATCCCATGCATATGAGTGTCCGTGCAGTGTACGTGACCGTGTGATGCAGACTCTTGGATGCCTCCTCCTCAAGAGGTAAACCATGCTGACGGAAGATCAATGTAAGTATCATACCATAAGGTAGTGATACCCTGTTGCTGCACATCACCTTCCTCATCTGCCTTAATATCATAGCCGGAAGATTTAGAGGAGTCCCCCGAATCATACACTCCATAACTGCTAGATCTCGCTCTGAGATGAGATCAAATCTCCCGATCTTCGGAAATAAAATCCTATTTATCATATTGAGCAATAACCTCATCTCAGCGGAAAGAGAACTAGCTATTACCTTCTGAGAAAAATCGAAGTTCTCGTTTTCCATGATCAATTGCAGAGCTCTCATTTTGTCTTCTGGCCTCTTCGGAGTGGCTCCTATGCAGGGTAGGTGTAGTAACTCACTCAAGCTCTCCTCGGATACACGGATCCGAACCCCTCGAACTTCCGACACAAGCCCTCCCATACCAGTCTTGAGGAAGGCATAGAACTCTTGTACCAACCCGGGGTAGATGACCACATCTAGGGAGCAAAGATACTCCCAACCTTGTCTTTGGATCCATTCCCAAATCCGAAACCCTTCTTGATTGAAAAACTCCGAATGGATCCTTCTCCCGGTAGTAACCGGCCTCCCCGCAAATCTTGCAAGGATCACTGAGGGGGAAGGAGGAGGAGGGACCTCCGCACGTGCCTCATGTCTTGGAGACACGGGAGAAGGCTCGGTAGGGTGCCTTTCCTCTTGTTGGACCCAGGTCACTCTTCCGGATCTCTTGGCTACGGCTCGTTTGGGTCCCATTTCTCCAAGATCCTTAGGAAATCTACTGTTTGGAGGAGTTTAGTGGAGATTGGAGAGTGGGGGCTAGTCTTTTCGGAAGAAGACAAAGGGCAAACAGTGCCCTAGATGTGCTCTCGGGCCCCCTTTTAACAGTGGGGTCCCGACGTTGGGTCGACTCAAGATTTTTCTTGGGTCGACTCAACGTTGGGTCGACCCATGTTCTGGGTTGGGTCGACCCAAGTGCAGAAATTTTCTTTTCTCTTCCTTTTTGCTTCTAAAAAGTTTTCCTTGCTTCCAATCCTTATAAACTCTTTATGGAACAATGATACATGAGTAAGAAATCTATAGATAACAAATTTGACTCATGTTTCATGGGATTTTTGAAATTAGAGGAATGTATCATGAGACTACTATCTCCCTTTTATATTTCTTTAATAAAAAGGATCACATATGCCTAATTCCCTCCTGAGCATACAGAATCTATCTTCACTCAATGGTTTGGTAAATATGTCGGCCAATTGTTTTTCCGTGCATATATGCTCAATACATACATTTCCATTTTGCACATGATCCCTAATAAAATGGTACCTTATTTCTATGTGTTTGGCTTTAGAGTGCTGAACTGGATTTTTAGTGAGATTGATAGCACTAGTATTATCACACTTAATAGGAATATTATCTAGTTTGACTCCATAGTCCTCTAGTTGTTGCTTGAGCCATAATACTTGAGCACAACAACTACCAGCAGCTATGTATTCAGCTTCAGCTGTGGACAGTGCCACTGAGTTCTGCTTCTTACTAAACCATGATACTAAGTTATTTCCTAAGAATTGACATGTGCCACTTATGCTCTTCCTATCTAACTTGCATCCAGCAAAGTCAGCATCTGAATATGCAAGCAAATCTAGACAGGAGTCTCTCGAGTACCATAATCCAATGGTGGTAGTTCCTCTTAAGTATCTAAGGATTCTCTTAACAGCACTTAAATGTGACTCCTTAGGATCCGATTGGTATCTAGCACATATCCCTACACTAAATACAATGTCGGGTCTACTAGCAGTAAGATAGAGCAAGGATCCAATTAGTCCTCTATAGAGCTTAATATCAACACTTTTCCCTTTTTCATCTTTGTCTAGCTTACTAGTAGGATTCATTGGAGTGCCAATTCCCTTATGATTTTCATTCCCAAACTTCTTCAGTATTTCCTTTGTATACTTAGTTTGATGAATGAAAATGCCTTCTTTGGTTTGTTTGATTTGTAATCCTAGAAAGAAGCTTAGTTCTCCCATCAAACTCATCTCAAATTCTCCATGCATTAAATCAGCGAATTCTTTGCATAGAGTATCATTAGTGGCACCAAAGATTATGTCATCTACATATATTTGCACCACTAATAGATTTTTGTCCTTTCTTTTGATGAATAAAGTTTTATCTACATTTCCTCTACAAAAATCATTTTCAAGTAGAAATTTACTTAGTCGATCATACCAAGCCCTAGGTGCTTGCTTTAATCCATATAATGCCTTATGTAGTTTAAACACATGATTTGGCAATTCATGATTTTCAAATCCTGGAGGTTGTTCTACATATACTTCCTCCTCAATAATACCATTTAAGAATGCACTCTTCACATCCATTTGATATAATTTAAAATCCATGAAACATGCAAATGCCAGAAGCAATCTAATAGCCTCTAATCTAGCTACAGGAGCAAATGTCTCATCAAAATCTATTCCTTCTTCTTGATTGTATCCCTTAGCTACAAGTCTAGCCTTATTCCTTATAACTAATCCATTTTCATCTAATTTATTTCTAAATACCCATTTTGTTCCAATTACTGAATTATGCTTTGGTCTTTCAGTTAATGTCCATACATTACTTCTTTTAAATTGATTTAATTCCTCTTGCATGGCATTTATCCAGTTAGTATCTTTTTCAGCCTCTTCATAAGTTTTAGGTTCTAATTGTGAAACGAAAGCAAGATAATCATTTAAATTTCTAAGAGATGATCGAGTTCTTACCCCTTGAGATGGATCACCAATGATTAAGTCTTTAGGATGTCCATGTGCATACCTCCATTCTTTTGGCACGTCTTGGGGTTGTGGTGGCACGCAATCATCTCCCTTATCTTGATTTGGCACGTCATCAATTTTCAACTTTTCAAAGTCGATAATTCCTGTATCATCATCAATAGTATTTTCTTTCCTAGCAGACTCACTATCAGACTCATCAAATATAATATTGACTGACTCTTCTACTATTAAGGTTCTTTTGTTGAATACTCTGTATGCCTTGCTAGATGTGGAGTATCCTAAGAAGATACCTTCATCTGACTTGGCATCAAATTTACTTAAGTCCTCCTTGCCATTATTTAAGATAAAACATCTACATCCAAACACTTTAAAATATTTTGCAGTTGGTTTCTTATTCTTCCAAAGTTCATAAGGAGTTTTCTTAGTTATAGGTCGTATTAAAACTCGATTTAGAATATGGCAAGAGGTGTTTATAGCTTCAGCCCAAAAGTACTTTGGAAGATTTGACTCGCACAATATTGTGCGTGCCATTTCTGCCAATGTCCTATTTTTTCTTTCAACAACCCCATTTTGTTGAGGCGTTCTAGGTGCTGAAAATTGATGTGATATTCCATTTTTAGTGCAAAATTCCTCGAAGTGTTGATTTTCAAATTCAGTACCATGATCACTTCGAATGGCTACTAAGGTGAGTTTCTTTTCATTTATGATTTTATTATATAGTTTCAAAAATTCTGAAAATGTTTCATTCTTATGTGCCAAAAATGAAACCCATGTATACCTTGAAAAATCATCAACAATAACTAGTCCATATTTCTTTCCTCCTAGACTTGTAGTTCTAGTAGGTCCAAATAAATCCATGTGTATGAGTTCAAATGGTCTAGTTGTTGATACTACGTTTTTCGATTTGAAAGATGACTTAGTTTGTTTTCCCAATGAACATGGTCCACATATTTTGTCCTTTTCAAAAATCAATTTTGGCACATCCTTTATTAATTCCTTCTTAACTAGTTTTGATATTAATTCCATACTAGCATGTCCTAATCTTCGATGCCAAAGCCAACTAGTTTCAATTTTCTTTTCTTCATTAGTAATTAAGCATAAACCATTTTTCTTGCCTAACTCATGAAGATCTACTAAGTAAATATTTCTTTGCCTTTATCCTACAAGTGCAATGCTATTATCTTTAGGATTTGTGATTATGCATACAGATGCTTCAAATGTAACTTTAAATCCTTTATCACAAAATTGACTTATGCTAAGAAGGTTATGTTTCAAACCCTTAACTAATAAAACATTTTCTATAAAAATAGATGGAGCAATGAAAATTTTACCCTTTCCAATGATATACCCTTTACCATTGTCTCCATAGGTCACTACTCCACCTTTCTTTGGTTCCAAGGTGACAAATTGATCTTCGTCACCGGTCATGTGTCTTGAACAGCCACTATCTAGATACCATCGTTTTTCCATTTTATCAGCTGCAAGATACACCTGCAATCAAGATCAAGAAGAACCTTTAGGTACCCAAGCTAAGTTGGGTCCTTTAGGGTTAGTACTCCATGTTCCTTTTGGAACCCAAACTTTCTTGAATTTTATCTTTTAATTATTACTTGATCTGTTTGTTGTCGGCGCCCCGCACCGGAACCCACTCACACCAGCGCCGCCACCGACGTCGGACAAGCAAGAGAGATACAAACGGATAAGCACTCTCTTGCTCCCTCGACTCCGGACTCAAGGATCACCTCTTCGCTCCGCCTACGAAGGGCAAAAGATTACCCCGTGGTATCAGTAGGGTAAAACACTTGAGCACCGCAACGGATTATCAAAGATCAAAGGAAGAAGAAGGAAGAAAATAGCAAAGCAAACACAAAAATGTAACGAGGTTCGGCTACAAATAGCCTACGTCCTCCACCGCTCCAAATCTCAATAAGGATGAACTGATTACAGAGATAGCACACACCCGAACGATCACAAGCGATCGATCTACAAGAGATTCACACAGAATTTCCTTTGCACAAGAAGTAGGATCCCAATCCTCTTCTTCTCTAGAACCCTAGCCTCACAAACAAGAGTCTCTCTCAAATATATGGCCAATTACCTTACCCTAGGGCTCTCATGAGTCCTATATATAGTCTCAAGACCTTCAGATGATCATAGCCGTCGAAACGCCACCAAAAACACCAAAAGAAAATCGTCCGTACGATTTTTCGCGAGCCCGAGTCGACTCGGCTGAAGTCCGAGTCGACTCTGGCACGTCTGAACAACTTCCAGTTTAACTGGCACGATCTCGAGTCGACTCCACTGTATCTCGAGTCGACTCGACGATGCTCCGAGTCGACTCGACTGTAGTTCGAGTCGACTCTGACAGTCCAGACAGAAACATGGTTTTTGCGGCTTTCTCCTCTCGGGTCGACTCGACAGACCTCGAGTCGACTCGACTGTTCCCGAGTCGACTCGACTGAAGCTCGAGTCGACTCCGACAGTCCGCCAGACAGAAAACTATGCAGAATTGATTTTCCTTCAATTCTCTTCATCACCAAAGGTCTCCACATACCCCAACAATCTCCCACTTGGAGACCTTGGGTATATCCTCTTGTTACTTGGCTCTCCTCTGTGCTCCCACTGAAACTAAATCATCCTAGTGAAATAGGTACGATGCCTCCTCAACGTCTTCAAGCATGAAGACCAGCAGAAGCTGAACAACTCCTCAGCTTCTCCACCGTGACGACCTTCGTCAACATATCTGCAGGATTCTGACTTGTATGAATCTTCTCCAACTTGACGAGTCCCTGCTCGAGCAATGACCTCACGAAGTGGTACCGTATGTCAATATGCTTCGTCCTTGAATGGAAAGCTGAATTCTTTGCCAGATGAATTGCACTTTGACTATCTGAATATAACATGCAATCATTCTGTTCCTTCCCAAGCTCCTTCATCAAGACTTGAAGCCATATTAGTTCCTTGCACGCCTCTGTGGCTGCCACATACTCCGCCTCCGTAGTCGACAATGCAACAACTGGTTGCAACCTGGAAATCCAACTGACGGCTCCACTGCCCAAGGTGAACAAGTACCCTGTCGTGCTTCTCCTGCCGTCCAAGTCCCCTGCCATGTCTGAGTCCACATAGCCCTGTAACTGGATCTCAGAACCTCCATAGCACAATGACATGTGCTCAGTGCCTTTCAGATACCTCAGTATCCATTTGACTGCGCGCCAATGCTCCAAGCCTGGGCAGCTCATGAAGCGACTCACAACTCCCACTGCTTGAGCAATGTCTGGTCTCGTACACACCATAGCGTACATCAAGCTCCCCACTGCCGATGCATACGGGATTTTTGACATATTGAGCTCCTCCACCCGCGTCTTCGGACTTTGCCCTTTTGAGAGCTTAAAATGGGCACCCAGCGGTGTGCCAACAGGTTTGGCACCCTCCATGCAGAATCTCCTGAGTACTCGGCTGATGTACTCCGCCTGAGATAGTCTGAGGATATGTTTAGACCTATCTCTACTGATCCGCATCCCAAGGATCTGTTTTGCTGCTCCTAGATCCTTCATTGCAAATTTTCTTGACAGCTTCAGCTTCAATTTTGCAATCTCATGCATGCTAGCTCCTGCAACTAACATGTCATCAACATACAATAGCAAGATAATGTAAGATGTACCGAAGTCCCGGAAGTAGCAACAGTGATCCTCCTGACATCTCCTGTATCCTATCTCAAGCATGTAACTATCGAACTTGAGATACCATTGTCTGGGTGCCTGTTTCAAACCATAGAGGCTTTTCTTTAGTTTGCAGACTAAGTCACCCGTGCCAGCTGCAATGTATCCCTCCGGCTGCTGCATATATATCTCCTCATCGAGATCTCCGTGGAGAAAGGCCGTCTTCACATCAAGCTGCTCTAAGTGAAGATCCTCTACTGCCACCATGCTCAGCACCGCTCGAATAGTACTCATCTTGACTACAGGAGAAAAGATCTCTGTGAAGTCGATACCTGCTCTCTGCTGAAATCCTTTTACAACCAGCCTGGCCTTGTATCGCTTCTTCCCGCCTTGCTCTTCCTTCAGCCTGTAAACCCATTTGTTTGACAGTGCTTTCTTCCCCTTGGGCAGATCCACCAAATCCCACGTTTGATTCTGCTCCAATGACTTCATCTCATCATCCATGGCCAACTCCCACTCCTTCCTGGTATCAACCTCCAATGCCTCCGTGAAGCATTCAGGTTCGCCATTATCTGTGAGCAGCAAATAACTAAGAGTCCCATCATACCTTTGAGGAGGCTTTCCATGAGTACTACGAGTGGACCTTCTTAGTTGTGGAGGGGGTGCCAATGCTTCAGGTTCTTGCTCTGACTGAGTCTTCTGACCAGAATTTGTAGACTCCTCTTCAGGATCCACAAAACACGGCTCAACAGGTTTTGTTTCTGATTCAGTGCTCTGCTGCATTTTCTCATTGAATACCACATCATTACTACGAATGATCTTCTTGTGTTCGGGATCCCAAAGCCGGTACCCAAACTGTTGACCTCCGTATCCAACGAAAATACACTTCTGTGATTTGGCGTCTAGTTTGCTTCTTTGACTGGAATCAACATGGACATAACTGGTACAACCGAATACTCGTAAGTGCGCCAAATCAATCTTCTTCGCTGTCCATGCTTCCTCAGGAATCCCAAATTCAAGTTTCTTTGATGGCCCTCTGTTGATCAAGTAGGCAGCAGTGTTAACTGCTTCCGCCCAAAACTGCTGTGGCAATCCAGCATGTATCCTCATACTCCTGGCACGCTCATTAATTGTTCTGTTCATCCTTTCAGCAACTCCATTTTGTTGTGGTGTTCCTGGAACTGTCCTTTGCCTGACGATCCCAGCATCTGCACAGTAGTCCTCAAACTCCCTGCTACAATACTCACCACCGTTGTCCGATCTCAGGCATTTCAACCTCTTTCCTGTCTCGAGTTCTACCATCGCCTGCCATCTCCTGAAGACCCCAAATACCTCTGACTTGTGCTTCAAGAAGAACACCCAAAGCTTCCTGGTAGCATCATCAATAAAAGTAACATAGTACTAAGATCCACCAATGGAAGAAACTGGTGCAGGCCTCCACACGTCCGTGTGCACGAGATCTAGCTTTTCTTGCTTCCGAGGTTTACCTTCTTTGTTGAATGAAACACGCTTCTGCTTTCCGAGAACACAATCCTCATAGAAGTCCATCTCAACACTCCTGAGACCCTGCAGCTTTCCCAACTGGTGCATCACCTCCAGTCCCTGATAACTCATGTGCCCAAGTCTACAATGCCATAACTTGGTGTCCACATCTGCTGCAACAACTCCAATAGAGTTCTCCATGCCGTTGGTGACATAAAGTGTCCCAACCTTCTTGCCACTAGCCACCGTCAACGAACTTCTGGATATCTTCCACTGATCAGCTGTGAAAGTAGCCTTGTACCCCTGGCTCGCCAACTGTCCAACAGAAATCAGATTCCTCTGCAGTTGAGGTACGTGCCGTACGTCCTCAAGCTCAAGTGAAGATCCAGAAACCAACTTCACTTCCGCGCTTCCCCTTCCTTGTATGGTGCAAGGCTCTCCATCCCCTAGGTAGACTTTGCCAAAGTCTCCCTTCTCATATCCTCCAAGAAGCTTCCGTTGGGATGTAGCATGGAAAGACGCGCCCGAGTCTATCACCCAAGACTCGTCACAGGTAGACAAAGATAGAACGAGGGCATCCATATCACCGTCTTCAGCAAGATTTGCCAGATCCTTGCTGACTCCTTCGGTGTGGTCGCCTTGCTTCCCTTTAGGAGATTTGCAATCCCTCCTAAAGTGCCCCGTCTTCCCGCAGTTCCAGCACTTCGCTCCCTTGTTCTGAGGTGCTCGAGACCTGCTGGATCTCGACTTCGAGTCGCTTCGAAATCGACCGTCCTTCTTTCGTCTTCCCCGGTCAGAGGTGTTTAGTGCACTTCCAGACGACTCCGTAGCTCCAGAAGATTTCCTTCTTGCTTCTTCACTCAGAAGCACTCCCACAACGTCATCAAAAATCAACTTCCCCGTTGCCGAAGAGTTGCTCACCGCCATCACCAGGCCCTCCCAGCTATCAGGCAATCCGGAGAGGATTAGCAATGCCCGAATCTCATCGTCAAAACTAATCTCCACTGACTCCAACTGGGCCGTGAGTCCATTGAACTCGTTGAGGTATTCTGCTACGCTGCCGCCATTTTTCATACGAAGATTAAACAACCTCTTCATGAGAAATACCTTGTTTGATGCTGAGGGTTTCTCGTACATCCGCGACAATGTTGCCATCAACTCCATCGTCGTCTTCTCGTTTTTGATGTTGAATGCCACTTGGGATGCAAGTGACAATCTGATGGTGCCGAGCGTCTTCCGATCGAGGACCTCCCAGTCTTCATCGGACATCTTCTCTGGTTTCTTTGCTCTACCTCCAAGAGGTAAATAGAGATCCTTCTGGTAAAGGTAATCTTCTATTTGCATCTTCCAAAACCCGAAGTTCGTGCCATTGAACTTCTCAATTCGCAACTTCCCTTCATCCGCCATTGCAGAATAACCAATAGCTCTGATACCAATTGTTGTCGGCGCCCCGCACCGGAACCCACTCACACCAGCGCCGCCACCGACGTCGGACAAGCAAGAGAGATACAAATGGATAAGCACTCTCTTGCTCCCTCGACTCCGGACTCAAGGATCACCTCTTCGCTCCGCCTACGAAGGGCAAAAGATTACCCCGTGGTATCAGTAGGGTAAAACACTTGAGCACCGCAACGGATTATCAAAGATCAAAGGAAGAAGAAGGAAGAAAATAGCAAAGCAAACACAAAAATGTAACGAGGTTCGGCTACAAATAGCCTACGTCCTCCACCGCTCCAAATCTCAATAAGGATGAACTGATTACAGAGATAGCACACACCCGAACGATCACAAGCGATCGATCTACAAGAGATTCACACAGAATTCCCTTTGCACAAGAAGTAGGATCCCAATCCTCTTCTTCTCTAGAACCCTAGCCTCACAAACAAGAGTCTCTCTCAAATATACGGCCAATTACCTTACCCTAGGGCTCTCATGAGTCCTATATATAGTCTCAAGACCTTCAGATAATCATAGCCGTCGAAACGCCACCAAAAACACCAAAAGAAAATCGTCCGTACGATTTTTCGCGAGCCCGAGTCGACTCGGCTGAAGTCCGAGTCGACTCTGGCACGTCTGAACAACTTCCAGTTTAACTGGCATGATCTCGAGTCGACTCCACTGTATCTCGAGTCGACTCGACGATGCTCCGAGTCGACTCGACTGTAGTTCGAGTCGACTCTGACAGTCCAGACAGAAACATGGTTTTTGCGGCTTTCTCCTCTCGGGTCGACTCGACAGACCTCGAGTCGACTCGACTGTTCCCGAGTCGACTCGACTGAAGCTCGAGTCGACTCCGACAGTCCGTTTCATAGTTATGAGACAGTTTTATCTTATCTTTAATGAGAGACTGATTTTCTTCTTTTAGAGCTTTATTTTTATTAATTACTTTCTTATGTTCTTCCATGAGTTCTAAGAATGCATCATGCAATTCATCAACAGTAAAATCACAGTCAAGTTCAGAATCTACCTCATCGTCATTGGCCATATGACATATTTGGGCCGTGTCTTGATGATCTTCGTCCTCCGAACTTGATTCCTCACTTTCACTCCAATCGGCCATAAAATTCTTCTTTTTCAACTTTCTTGCCATCCACTTCAAATCTGGGCAATCTATCTTATAATGCCCGGGTTTGTTACACTCATAGCAAGTGGGAGTCTCCTTTTCTTTTTCCTTATCCTTAACCTTTTCTTTGCTTGAGTTACCTTTAAGAAAGGGTTTCTTTTTATGGAACTTATTCTTACCTCTCATGAATCTTCTGAATTTTCTCCCAAGCACTGCCATCCCTTCTTCATCAATATCTTCATCATCATCTGAATCTTCCGATTCAGTTTGTTGTCTAGGGGTGGTAGTCTTTAGGGCAATGGGTTTTCTTCTCTTGACCTCATCTTCTGAATTTTGCCTCATTGTCAACTCATGGGTCATGAGAGATCCTAGGAGCTCCTCTAACTGCAGTGTGTTGAGGTCCTTTGCCTCTTGAATAGCGGTTACCTTGGCCTCCCAATTCCTTGGTAGAGACCTGAGAATTTTACGCACCAAATCAGAGTTAGAATAAGACTTTCCTAAACTTTTAAGCCCATTTATAATATCAGTAAAACGAGTAAACATATCAGTTATGGACTCAGTAGATTCCATTTTAAACAATTCATACTTGTGTACTAATATGTTTATCTTGGACCCCTTAACTTGATTGGTCCCTTCATGTGTGACCTCAAGTCTATCCCAAATTTCTTTGGCGGTGGTGCAAGTGGATATTCTATTAAATTCATTTACATCTAAAGAGCAGTAAAGTGTATTTACAGCTTTTGCATTTAACTGTGCTAATCTTCTATCACTTTCATTCCAATCCATTTCTGGTTTGGGTATGATAGTGCCATCTATGTTAAGTGTGGGTGTGTGAGGTCCTCTAGTGATGATTTGCCACAGTTCATAGTCCGAAGCTTGAATGAATATCCTCATTCTAGCTTTCCAATATGTGTAGTTTGTGCCATTAAATAGAGGTGGTCTATTTGTGGATTGCCCCTCACTCATTGCACATCCCACTTGGGTTGTCATGATCTTTAACTCTTGATTGTTAGATCAATGAGCACTATTAGAGCACCTCGCTCTGATACCACTTGTTGCCCAAGGTGACAAGCCAAGAGGGGGGGGGGGTGAATTGGTTTCTTCTAAATTTTGGTGCTTTAAACGTTTTCTTAATTAAGTGCGGTGGATGCTTTCTTAAGCTATTTGAGTGAGTTAAACTAACGCAAGAGTAGAAGATGATGCAAGAGTAAATGAAAACACAAGCACAACACAAACACAACAATATATAGTGGTTCGGTGCTCTCCTTAGCACCTACGTCCACTCCCCAAGCGTCCCCTTGGGAATTCACTATAATCTCGCGGATTACAGTTGGATTGTTTTCCGGGCTCACAATCCAAAAACCTTTGTTGGTTTTACGGGCTCACCAACGAACCTATACACTTTGGTTTTCCGGGTTCACCAAAAACCTTTGTTGGTTTTGCGGGCTCACCAACTAACCTTTACACTTTGGTTTTCCGGGTTCACCAAAAACCTTTGTTGGTTTTGCGGGCTCACCAACGAACCTTTACAAAGTGTTTAATAAACAAAAGGAAAGATTCAAACTCCTAAATGAGCATATGAAATAATATAAGCTACAAGGAAGAGTTAGAAAGTATTTATCGCTTTGAAGTCGCTTTGCTCTTCTTTGTCAAGGATGCTTCACTCTTTAAGGGGGATGGAGCTCTTGATGCCTCTTTGAATCTGCTCAATCCCTTTCTTTGATTCTTGAATGAAGCTCTTGATGAAGAAGATTAGGGCACTTTTGTATTCTTGGGTACTCTTTGATATTCCACACAAAAGTTGTTCTCTCTGATGAATAGTGCCCCTTTAAATAGCTTCCCACCTTCTTAGGACAAGTCCCAATGGTTAGATTTGAAAAACTAGCCGTTACTCACCTTGGGAAGGACAAAAAGTACAGTTGCAGAACTAGCCGTTACTGTTCAGCCCGTGTTTGGGTCGGCTCAACCTGTCCTTGGGTCGACCCAACTTTGCCTTGGGTCGACTCAAACATTCCTTGGGTCGACCCTCTCAGAAACCACAGAAACTTCAATTTCAGCCTTCCTTCCCATGGGTCGACCCAACCATTCTTTGGGTCGACTCAAAGTCCACTTGGGTCGACTCAACTTCTTCTTGGGTCGACCCTCTCAATAATTCCAGAGAACCATTTTCTGTCTGTCTTTCTGTCTTGCCTTTGGGTCGACCCTCTCAGGGTTTGGGTCGACTCAAGCTTGGGTCGACTCAACCACTGTTTGGGTCGACCCTCTCAGTAAATCCAGAGAGCATTCTTCAGTTGTGTTTTTGAGGTTCTTCAAGGTTGGCTCGACTCATGCTTACCTTGGGTCGACCCAACTCACTGTTCATTTGTGCCATTTGTGCAGGAGTGTACCAAATGATTTCTTGATGTGCCGGTGTCGACCCAATCAACCTTTGGGTCGACTCAATCCACACTTTGCTGCATTCTCAAGGTTAGATTCATTCAAATGAACAAGGTCATGTATCTATTTTCAATTAACCAAATATACTGAGAGTAATGAACTTATAAATGAAGTATCAATTTAACTTATAGCATACTCTAGATAATTGCTTGTTAATCATCAAAATAACACTATCATCCTCAGATATTGTGATAGAGATTGCAATATATCTCACTACCAGTCAGAATAGAACCTATGGGGTCACACACATTAGAGGTAATGACCGATCCGATGGTTGAATGTGATTAGGAATCACAAATAATCAATTAGATTGATAAATGAAAACCCGCTAAGAGTTAGTGGCTAGAAGAAGGAATAATTGCAATCGGATTGTAATTTAATTTAATTAATTGGATTTAATTAATTGGACTTGATCATGAGTCCTAGTTGGAGTGGGAATCATGGAGTCCTAATTGGATTAGGATTTCAAATTAAATTAGAATCCTATTTGGAATAGGATTTCTAAAGTCCAAATTGTCTTAGGGCTGAAAATTGAACAAGTCTTGATTAGATTAGGATTTTCTTAAGTCCTAATTAATTTTAAATATAATCTAATTAATTTTATGACTCCTAATTGGATTAGGATTGAAGAGTTCAATAGAGTCATGGCTCAATTAAATTCTAATTGGATTAGGAATTGGAGGAAATTGAAATGGGTTCGTAAAAATCCTATTTTGACTAGGATTAGACTCATGCAATGGACCCAAATTAAAACCCTCTTTAATTTATTTAAATAGCAGATTTAAATGAAATTGAGGGAGGGGCCCACACCCCTCCCCTTGGGGTGTGCGTGGGAGAAAGAGGAGGGGTGCACGCCCCTCCTTGTTGGCCAAAACAAAAGATAAAGATGAGTTCCTAAAAAATAGGAACTCATCCTTATCACTTTAGGGATTAAAAGAGGAGGCGTGTGACCCCTCTTCTAGATCTTTTTCTGATGCATTTCGGCAGCAACCTTTCTCCTCCATCTTCCTCCTTTGAGCCGCCATCAAGAGAAGAAAAAGAAGAGCCTTGATCGCCCTCTTCCTTCTTCATTTTGGTTCCAAAAGGGAAGAAAAAGAAAAAGGCTGCAGGGCTTTGTTCTTGTTCCTTTTGATCCATCCTTCTTCCTCCTCCTCCCTAAGCATTCAAGAGTTGATTGAAAGGGAGGACTTCAGCCATCAAAAGCCATCTCTGCAAGGGAGCTAGCACCCCGGGGAGATACGTAGGCTTCGATCGAATCATTACCTCGTGTGGATACCCGTAGAGGCCGGACGCGTGTGCGGCTTCCAACGAACCTTCTACAAATCCACGTAAATCAGATTTGCGGAGACCATCTACCCGCACAAGGTGAATATCTGATCTTCTTAATGATTTTATAATGGTTTAAAATAATTTAATTCTAATCTATCTACAAACGAAAGGTTTTAAAATACGTTCATGCGATGAACGCATCCCGCATATGTTTTTCCGCTGCAATCTGAAAATTATTTCGAAATTTTTATGGCATAAGTGGGATGCTAACAGTGGTATCAGAGCCATGGTTATGTAGATTAAGATTAGAATTAAATTTTTCAAGGCATTTTAGATCTGAAATTTAAGGGATTATGCTTGCTGAAATTTATGTATGCAGAATTTTCAGCTTGCTGATTTTTCTGCATACTAATTTTTAGATGCTTAGATTAATGATTCTAAAGCTTTGATAATGTGATTACAAATATTTAGAGTCAAATCTAGCATGATCAGCAAGTCATGAGATAAAATAATCAGTTAAATATCAGATCTGAAAAATAATTTTTATGCATGTGATGCGTATGGTGATGATCATGGATGAACCCTTTTGAATGTGCTGAAATGTTCTGCGATGTTCTGTGATGCATGTAATTTTAATTTTCAGATGCCTGCGTGCATCTTAAATTCATGTATTAGAGACCTGCGTGTCTCATGAAAAAGGGTTGTAATTTATTCTTTTATTTTATTTTAATTTTTAAAGCAATCTGTGATGTAATCTGTGATGTGTGTTGCACGTCGATGGTTGATCGATATGTACATCAACAAGCTCAACATGCGCGGATCGAGATCAAGGGTTGATTAAAGATGGATCAAGGAGTTGATCACAATTGGACCTAGAGGATCAAGATCGAGTCAAGAGTTGAAGACGATCAAACCAATTGACGTGCATGTGCTTGTAAAATGACCCCATCCTGGATCCATGATCATCACCATTTAATTTTATTTTTGATAAATGCCTGGATGTTTAATGCTTATGTTTATGCGGGTAGATTTATATTTGCATGAGATGTGAATACGCGATCGAGTGAGACCTAAATCGAAACCTCCCTAATCAGTCGAGGGTGAACCAACATGAGTTAGTCATATTAGATTAATTGATCTAATTGGTGTCTAGGCAAGCCTATAAGGTGGTTACTTAATTAGGACCTTACTCACTGAGTAAGGGGAGCCTCCCACCTGCTTACCTGGCCAATTGTTCGATTACCTCTTATGAAGAACTCAAGTTGCAAACACTAAGACTTGATTATGCAATATTAAGTCCATAGGTCTTCCACCGTAGTAGAGCTGCTAAGGTCTTTTCGGTGTTGATTTGTCTCGGCTGGACACAGTGGGCAAGTTGCATCGGGGGACTGGACCTCTCTATTAGACATGAGATGTTGCGGGGTAAAAGTGGGGTTGGGCACCAATAACTGTTAGGTGAGGACCCAATGACGACTTTATTTCTGCGGTTATACGGTGGGTCTGACTTAACTAAGTAATGGGACCAATAACTGTTAGGTGAGGTCTTCATCACTTAGAGACCAAGTACCACTGCAATATGCTTGAGAAGCATTGTACAAGAGTTGTATACTCATCCATTTATATGTCACCAATAACTGTTAGGTGAGGCGGCATGTAAATCGGTGAGACCGCAGTACCCACTAGAAATCCTAGTCGCGTAGGGTTTTCGTTTCTCCATCAGGGGAGTATGAGGGATTCGAGAAAATAGTGGGAGCATATTTGTTTTAAAAGTCCCTAGAACAAATTAAGTTCAAGTACAAAGTCTAACTAGAATCTTTACTCTCTACAGATCACAATGTCAGCTTCAAACCCTTTGACCCGAATTCTTGAGACCAACAGACTGACCGGAACCAACTATAAAGACTGGCTTAGGAACCTGAAAATTGTTCTGAATTGTGAGAAAATAGGGTATGTGCTCGAGAATGATATCCCTAGGCTACCAGCACGTCCTACTGATGATCAGCGTGAGACGCATCAGAAGTGGACTGATGACGACATTAGGCTCAAGTGCTACATCATGGCATCCATGACTAACGAACTTCAATGCCAGCATGAGAACATAAAGACTGCTAGGGAAATACTGGCTCATCTGCAAGAGTTGTATGGTGAGCAGAGCCGCACTGCACGCTTTGAAGTGTCCAAGAGGCTCTTCAAGGCAAAGATGCGTGAGGGGCAGTCTGTCCACGATCACTGTTTGACTATGATCAAGAACCTCGAGGAACTTGAGAAGCTCGGTATGTCCATGCATAAGGAACTGCAGATAGATCTCATCCTGCAATCCCTTCCTAATTCATTTGGTCAGTTTATAGTAAACTACCATATGAATAAAATTGAATGCACAAAGACCGAATTGTTGAATATGTTGGTAACTGCTGAAGGGGCCTTGAAAGGTTCAAGGGGCTCTGTTCTGGCTGCTGAGCTGACTTCTGGTTCCAAGAGAAAGTCTACTTGGAAGAAAAAGAAGCCTGCTAAGAAGCAAAAGAAAGACAAGAAGCCTAAGAAGGAAGTTCACAAGAAAAGGGCTAATGACAAGGAAAAATGTTTCCACTGCAACGTCGACGGCCACTGGAAAAGGAACTGCCCTTCATACCTCGAGAGCCTGAAGAACAAAAAAGGCAGACACACCTTCTGAAGGTATGTTAGATTTGCTCGTAATTGAAACTAATCTTACGGTTTCTTCTACTTCTAGTTGGGTTATAGATTCTGGTTCTAGTGCTCATTTGTGCACTACTATGCAGGGTCTAAAGGAAAGTAGGAGGCTGGCGGAAGGTGCAGTGACCCTTCGGGTTGGCAACGGGGCAAGAGTTGCTGCTGTAGCTGTGGGCACCTACCCTCTGCGATTACCGTCTGGATTTAGTTTATTGCTTAGAGACTGTTATTATGTCCCTGCTGCTAGCAGGAATTTGATTTCTGTTTCGTGTTTAGCACAGGATGGTCATGTTTTGACCTTTGACAAAGACTGCTGTTCTATTTATTTCAGAAATAAATTAGTTGCACGTGGTTTCATGATTGATAGTCTCTATCACTTGCATATTGATGTGTCTGTGAATGTGTCTGAGCAAGTAGTGAGTGCCATAGGATCTAAAAGATCCAGAGATGAGATAAACCAGAAGTATTTGTGGCACCTCAGGCTTGGCCATATTGGAGAGGACAGAATGAACAAAATGGAGAAAGATGGGCTTCTTGGCCCATTGACTTCCGAGTCATATCCAGTTTGTGAGTCCTGTCTTCAAGGAAAAATGGCTAGATTACCCTTTGTAGGACATGGGGAGAGGACCACTGAAATACTTACCCTGGTACACACTGATGTGTGTGGCCCATTCGATGTGCTAGCCAGGGGTCGTTATTCATACTTCATTACCTTTACCGATGACTATTCACGATATGGGTATGTGTATTTTATGAGATACAAATCTGAGTCTTTTGAAAAGTTCAAAGAGTTCAGAAATGAAGTAGAAAAACAGACTGGAAAAACCCTTAAGGTTCTTCGATCAGATCGAGGAGGAGAATACCTTAGTGGGGAATTCCGGAATTATCTCAAGAAAAATGGCATAGTCTCACAATGGACACCTCCGGGTACACCTCAACTCAACGGGGTGTCAGAAAGGAGGAATCGGACTCTATTGGATATGGTCCGATCCATGATGAGCTTCACTGATCTACCTATGTTTCTTTGGGGAGATGCCTTATTATCCGCAATTTATTTATTGAATAGAGTTCCCTCTAAATCCGTTCCTACCACACCGTATGAGATATGGCATGGTAAGAAGCCGAGTCTTGGTCATCTCAAGATTTGGGGATGTCCGGCCCACGTCAAGCGACTACAGGCAGACAAGTTAGAGCCTAGGACCATAAGTGCTCGTTTCATTGGATATCCTAAAGAGTCATTAGGATACAATTTTTACATCTCAGAGGATCACAATGTGTTTGTGAGCCGACATGCCGTCTTTCTGGAAAAACAGTTTATCCTTGATAGAGGCAGTGGGAGAAAAATTGAGCTTGAAGAGAGAGTCTCTGAAAAGCAACGAGTCATGGATCCTATAGAATCTATTCATACAGAGCCAGTACACGTAGTACCTCCTCCACCTCGTAGATCTAGTAGGGTCTCCCATCCTCCCGATAGATACTTAGGTATACTAGTAGAGGACACCGAGGAAATGTTCCTCATGGAAGATAGGGAACATGTACAGGATCCCAATACCTACGACGAGGCGATATCTGATATCGATTCCGAGAAATGGCTGGAAGCCATGAAGTCAGAGATAGACTCCATGTATTCCAACCAAGTTTGGACCTTAGTAGATCCACCAGAAGGTATAGTACCTATTGGATGTAAATGGATCTATAAAAGGAAGATAGGTTCGGATGGAAAGGTAGAGACCTATAAGGCAAGGCTAGTGGCGAAAGGGTATAGTCAGCGCGAAGGCATTGACTATCAGGAGACTTTTTCACCTGTAGCCATGCTAAAATTCATTCGAACATTGCTTGCCATTGCAGCGTTTCATGATTATGAAATATGGCAGATGGATGTGAAAACTACTTTTCTGAATGGATATCTTGATGAAGATATCTATATGGAGCAGCCTTTGGGTTTTACTTCCAGTGATAGAGATCACAAGGTCTGCAAGCTGCAAAGGTCCATCTATGGACTAAAGCAAGCATCTCGGAGCTGGAATACTCATTTCAATGATGCAATCAAATCGTTTGATTTCATCAAGAACGAAGAGGAACCGTGTGTTTACAAGAAGGTTAGTGGGAGTGCTGTCGTGTTCCTCGTACTGTACGTGGATGACATCCTCTTGATTGGGAATGATGTTCCCATGCTAACCTCGGTCAAGGTCTGGTTGTCAAAAGAGTTCTCCATGAAAGACCTTGGGGAAGCATCCTACATTTTGGGGATTAAGATCTATAGAGATAGATCTAAGAGGTTGCTTGGCCTATCACAGAAGATGTACATAGAGGAGGTACTGAAGAGGTTCAGTATGGAAAACTCCAAGAGGGGTCTATTACCCCTTAGGCATGGGATTCATCTCTCCAAAAAGATGTGCCCCAACACATCTGAAGAGATTCAACGCATGAGCAGGATTCCTTATGCTTCTGCAATAGGGAGCCTCATGTATGCCATGCTATGTACACGACCTGATATAGCCCTTGCTGTGAGTGTCACTAGCAGATATCAATCGAATCCAAGCGAAGAGCACTGTACAGCTGTGAAGAACATTCTTAAGTACTTAAGAAGAACTAAAGATTTGTTCTTGGTCTTTGGAGGAGCATCGGAGTTAAAGGTAGAAGGATACACAGATTCAGACTTTATGACTGATATTGATGATAGAAAGTCTACATCTAGATATGTGTTCTTATGCAATGGTAGTACGGTAAATTGGAAGAGTTCCAAACAACCGATCATTGCTGATTCTACCATGGAAGCTGAGTATATCGCCGCCTCTGAAGCTGCAAAGGAAGCCTTCTGGTTCAAGAAATTCATTGCAGAGCTAGATGTAATGCCATCAGATGTCATCACACTCTACTGCGATAATAATGGCGCCATAGCTCTTGCTAAGGAGCCAAGGTCTCATCAGAAGTCCAAGCATATAGAGCGGCGCTTTCACCTTATACGCGACTACCTCGAGAAGAAATATGTCGAGGTGCAGAGAGTAGACTCCACGGACAACGTGGCAGACCCGCTCACTAAGCAGCTAAGTCAGCAGAAGACTGAAGCCCACCTTGAGAAGATGGGGCTTAGATATATGGCTGATTGGCTTTAGTGCAAGTGGGAGATTGTTAGATGTATGCCCTAGAAGCCAATCTAGCTGACACATTATTAATTCTGGGACATAAATTTGTACTTGACTTTATTATTATTGAATAATATATGGGCATCTTTTCATTCATATTGTTTATGTGTCTATGAATCGTCCAAGAAATTAATAAGATGATGATACATATTCTCAAGAGTTGAGAATTTGAGCCATGTATCATTGGTGATTAATTTCTAAATGCTCCTGATCAATGGATCATCACGAGGACGGTGATCGATCCGATCAGTGCACAGATCACTTTTCTTCTGGATGGACGAGACTCGAGTCCACAGTGTAGGAACACTGAAGTGATAGTGCAGGTGCTTGTTAGAGAACAAGGGTACTGAGCGTGACCAAGACAAGAAGTCACTTGGATGTCTATCCACTCGTCAGTGACTTGCTTGATGTTGCAGTAGTATGACTGGTCCTTTGACCTGCGGTGCTTCGGCTACTCACAGTGAGGTTATTGTAGTTTGACTACACGTATACATGGTCTCTAGCCATATGGGTCCTTGTAGTGTAGATTGGCTGCAGTAAGTTCACTGTAGGAGTAGGGTATGCACTTACATGGAATCTATCGACCTTGATAGAAGAGGAGTGATCCTATGTGATTTGTTAGACTGAGTTCTAAGACCTTGGCCAGGGCAGTAATATACAGTGGAGAAAGAGTTTTCCACTATCGAACTCAAGTCGAATAAATCTAGACATATGACAGACGACGGGGTTTGACGAGTTATCCATGACCTCCGGTCTGTAGGGATCCACGATAGAAGGACTGTATCATACGATAACTGCACCTAGAGGTTCATCATTCTATTCTGCTGGGTGGCCACTACATACTGCTAGGTGTCACTGGTGGATGGTGAGACTCACAGGGATCATCTTGATGGTCGATAATCCCTGGTGAGTTGAGTTGGAATTGTTTCAACCCATTGAAAGGAGTTTTCAATGATATTGTGATAAAGATTGCAATATATCTCACTACCCGTCAGAATAGAACCTATGGGGTCACACACATTAGAGGTAATGACCGATCCGATGGTTGAATGTGATTAGGAATCACAAATAATTAATTAGATTGATAAATGAAAACCCGCTAAGAGTTAGTGGCTAGAAGAAGGAATAATTGCAATCGGATTGCAATTTAATTTAATTAATTGGATTTAATTAATTGGACTTGATCATGAGTCCTACTTGGAGTGGAAATCATGGAGTCCTAATTGGATTAGGATTTCAAATTAAATTAGAATCCTATTTGGAATAGGATTTCTAAAGTCCAAATTGTCTTAGGCCTGAAAATTGAACAAGTCTTGATTAGATTAGGATTTTCTTAAGTCCTAATTAATTTTAAATATAATCTAATTAATTTCATGACTCCTAATTGGATTAGGATTGAAGAGTTTAATAGAGTCATGGCTCAATTAAATTCTAATTGGATTAGGAATTGGAGGAAATTGAAATGGGTTCATAAAAATCCTATTTTGACTAGGATTAGACTCATGCAATGGACCCAAATTAAAACCCTCTTTAATTTATTTAAATAGCAGATTTAAATGAAATTGAGGGAGGGGCCCACACCCCTCCCCTTGGGGTGTGCGTGGGAAAAAGAGGAGGGGTGCACGCCCCTCCTTGTTGGCCAAAACAAAAGATAAAGATGAGTTCCTAAAAAATAGGAACTCATCCTTATCACTTTAGGGATTAAAAGAGGAGGCGTGTGACCCCTCTTCTAGATCTTTTTCTGATGCATTTCGGCAGCAACCTTTCTCCTCCATCTTCCTCCTTTGAGCCGCCATCAAGAGAAGAAAAAGAAGAGCCTTGATCGCCCTCTTCCTTCTTCATTTTGGTTCCAAAAGGGAAGAAAAAGAAAAAGGCTGCAGGGCTTTGTTCTTGTTCCTTTTGATCCATCCTTCTTCCTCCTCCTCCCTAAGCATTCAAGAGTTGATTGAAAGGGAGGACTTCAGCCATCAAAAGCCATCTCTGCAAGGGAGCTAGCACCCCGGGGAGATACGTAGGCTTCGATCGAATCATTACCTCGTGTGGATACCCGTAGAGGCCGGACGCGTGTGCGGCTTCCAACGAACCTTCTACAAATCCACGTAAATCAGATTTGCGGAGACCATCTACCCGCACAAGGTGAATATCTGATCTTCTTAATGATTTTAAAATGGTTTAAAATAATTTAATTCTAATCTATCTACAAACAAAAGGTTTTAAAATACGTTCATGCGATGAACGCATCCCGCATATGTTTTTCCGCTGCAATCTGAAAATTATTTCGAAATTTTTATGGCATAAGTGGGATGCTAACACATAAACAATATAAATAAAAAGATGCCGTTTATTTATTCAATAATAAATAGTCAAGTACAAAATTATGTCCCTAGAATTAACAATGTGTCAGCCAGATTGGCTGGCATACATCTAACAATTAGTACATCCATTATTTAGATATCCCGTGACTCCTCACTGGGATTACCTTGGCCAAGGTTTTGCTAAATTAAGCACAAGACATTATCTCCTGTTTCCAAGAGGGGTCAATTCCATCTCGACTCATAACTAACTATGCAAGTACTTGACTGCACCAAGTGACCTTCCGTCACTGAATTAGAAATCCAGATAGTCCGATAACAAAGTACAATGAGTTGCTTGCTAGTCACAGGTTGCGGTCTCAAGTCAGAGGGCCAAACTTATACCCATATCCACTCGGAACATCTCTTGACAGTAGAGCATTCTGGAATTGGTCACGTTCAGTGAAATGTTCTCCTACACTTCGCCTGTGTGGCATACCAGTATCTCTACACTTCTTGTTTAAGAGAACAACCAATGTATATGTCACACAATGACCTAATCTCGATAATATTGTCATCCTAGTAACAACATATCATTTGGTCGCGAACTGGTTTAAGGACTCAAAGATAAATCCTCCTTTATCATTAATAAGTCCTAAGGACTTCATCATATAAGAGTTCATTTGAAGATGTAAAATGATGGATAATACCAAATAACACATTATTAATTTGTCAATTCATTTACAAAATTCAATCATCAATATGCTGACGATTGACTATTAGGGTACAATTCCTAATAAGATCTTTCCTTAGTGAGGGGCAATCCACCAATAGGCCTCCATTGTTCAATGGAGCTAACTAAACTTATTGAAAGGCTAGAATGAGGATATTTGTCCAAACCCAATATTATGATGTTTGGAGCATCATAGTTAATGGACCGTATATTTCTTCTATCTATGTTGATAATATTGCTATACCCTAGCTTGAAAAAGATTGGGATGATAATGATAGAAGGACGGTACAACTAAATGCCAAAGCAATGAATGTTCTTTATTGTGCCTTGGACCCTAATGAATTCAATAGAATCTCAACTTGTAATTCTGTAAAAGAGATATGGGATAGACTTGAAGTGACCCACGAGGGTACAAATGAAGTCAAAGAATCTAAAATTAACATGCTAGTTCACAAATATGAACTATTTAAAATGGAGTCTAATGAAACCATCTCTTGCATGTTCACAAGATTTACTGATATTATCAACGGCTTAAAAAGTCTTGGCAAAAGTTATACTAACAGTGATCTTGTCAGAAAAATTCTTCGCTCTTTACCCAGATCATGAAAAGCCAAGGTCACAGCGATCTAAGAAGCAAAAGACTTGAACAAGCTGCTACTCATGGAGCTTCTTGGATCTCTAATGACGTATGAGCTCACAATGAAACAACACAGTGAAGAAGAATTCTCCCATAAGAAAAAGGTAATTGCCCTCAAGTCTACCTCTTCTAATAAAGATCTTTTTTGCAGTAGCAGCAGTGAAGAAGAAGACAATGACGAAGATGAAGAAGAGGCTCTTCTTGTGCGAAAATTCAGAAGATTCATCAATCGGAAGAAGCCCTTCCATAAGAAGAGATTTCCTTCGAGTTCCTTCAATAAGGATAAAGATAAGGAAAGAGAAAGTGAGAAAATCGAATACTATGAATGCAAGAAGCCGGGTCATTTCAGAGCCGACTATTCCTTGCTGAAGAAGGGCAACAAGTACAAACAGAAGAAAGCTCTTGTCACCACCTGGACTGACTCCGATAAGTCATCATCATCATCGAAGAAGAACAAGAAAAAAAGGCCAATTTCTGCTTTATGGCAAACGAAAATGAGGTAATATCTGAAACTCTTTAGATTTTATCTTTGAAGAATTGTATGATGCCTTTAATGAACTAATGGATGAATATAGGACAATAAACCTTAAAAACAAAGAATTGAAGCTAACTAATCAATCTTACATTCATAAAAATGATAAATTAATTAAGGATAAGAATTCTATTTTTAAAGAAAACTTAGAACTTAAAACAAGCAACCAATTGCTAACTCAAAAAACTGATACCTTAATTAAAGATAAAGAAAGACTAACTAAGAAAATTTCAGAACTTAAAAACTGTAATCAAACTCTAAAAGATAACTTTACAAAAAATTTAAACTTATTAAAAATAGAAAAACTGAACTTAACAAAAGAACTTGAAAAATATAAACCTATTGTTGAGAAGTTTACTTATAGCTCTGAAAAATTAGAAATGATTCTTCATAGTCAAAGAGCTGTGTTTAATAGAGCCGGTTTAGGGTATAAGCCTAAGAACAAGCAAAAATTTCTTAAAAACTTCTTTGTAAAAGCCGGTGAAAGTAAAGCTAAAGATGTAACCTATTTTTGTTGTAGTGAAATAGGACATAAAGCTAATGTATGTAACCATAGAAAAACAGAAGCTAAAAGAAAGATTAAAAAGGTTTGGGTTCCAAAAGGAACTAACATAGCTAACCTTGAAGGACCCAAGAAAACTTGGGTACCTAAGATTATATGATTTTCTTGTGTAGGAGTGTCTTGCAGCCAAGCTCAATAAATATTGTTGGTACTTGGATAGTGGCTGCTCAAGACACATGACGGATGACAAGGAGCAATTCTTCACCCTAGAGTCTAAGAAAGGAGGTGCGGTGACTTTTGGAGACAATAACTAAGGTCATATCATTGGTATCGGTAAAATATAAATCACACCTTCAACCTTTATTGATAATATTCGATTTGTAGGTGGTCTCAAGCATAACTTACTTAGCATTAGTCAATTATGCAATAAAGGTTTTGATGTTTTGTTTAAGCCATCTATGTGCGTCATAACCAATTCAATTGACAATAGCTTAGTTTTCAAAGGACTAAGACGTGGCAATGTTTATGTAGTAGATCTTGATGATTTTGCTAAAAATAGCCGCTGCTTAGTAGCTAATGATACTAAGCTCATTGAGGCAAGTTGGTTATGGCATCGTAAATTAGGTCACGCATGCATGGACACACTATCTAAATTAATTAAAAGAGATTCCGTGATTGGTTTGCCAAAGCTGAAATTTGGGAAAAATAAAATTTGTAGAGCATGTCAATTTGGCAAACAATCTAGAAGTTCTTTTAAGTCCATAAATTGTGTCTCTACTACTAGACCTCTTGAGCTACTTCACGTGGACCTTTTTGGACCAACTAGGACCACAAGTCTTGATGGAAACAAGTATGGTCTTGTCATAGTAGATGATTTTTCTAGATATACATGGGTCATATTTTTAGCTCATAAAGATGAAGCATTTTCAGTGTTTAAGAAATTTCATAAGAAAGTAACAAACGCAAAAAATACTTTAGTTATAGCTATTAGGAGTGATCATGGAACGAAATTTGAAAATCATCTATTTAAAAAATTTTGTAGTAAAAAGGGAATAACTCATAATTTTTCTACACCTAGGACTCCATAACAAAATGGAGTGGTGGAAAGAAAGAATAGAACCCTAGAAGAAATGGCTAGGACCATGTTGTGTGAAAGTGATCTCCCAAAGTATTTTTAGGGTGAAACTATTAACACATCATGTTATATTCTAAATAGAGTTCTATTGAGACCAATTATAAAGAAAACACCTTATGAACTTTGGAGAGATAGAAAGCCCAAAGTAAACTACTTTCATGTTTTTGGTTGTAGGTATTTCATTCATAATAATGGCAAAGATAACTTAGGTAAATTTGATTCCAAATCTGATGAAGGTATCTTTTTGGGATATTCTACATCAAGTAAGGCAACTAGAGTTTTCAACAAAAGAACCCTTGTTATTGAAGAATCTATTCATGTTGTTTTTGATGAGTCTAATGATGCTTTCTTTAGCAAGAGAGTAGCTTTTGATAATGATGCAGGGATACTTGAAGAAAAGATGGATGACATGACCTTACAAGAGGATGAACCGAAGCAAATTGAAGAGACTTCAACAAGCTAAGAAGTAATTGCTGAACATAGGCTTACAAAGGCTTGGAGGTATGCTCACGGTCACCCTAAAGAGTTAATCTTAGATGATCCATCTCAACCTGTTAGAACTAGAGCCTCTCTTAGAAACTTAAATAATCATCTTGCATTTGTTTCACATTTAGAAACTAAAAATATTGAAGAAGCTGAAAGTGATGTAAATTGGATAAATGCTATGCAAGAGGAACTTAACCAATTTTCAAGAAACAAAGTATGGAACTTAGTTGAAAAACCCTCTGAATACTCAATAATTGGAACTAAATAGGTGTACAAAAATAAACTTGATGAAAATGGAGTTGTGGTTAGGAACAAGGCTAGACTAGTAGCAAAGGGCTATAATCAAGAAGAAGGTATAGATTTTGATGAGACCTTTGCTCTTGTGGCTAGACTTGAGGCAATTAGATTGTTACTAGCATTTGCCTGTTTTAAAGATTTCAAATTATTTCAAATGGATGTAAAAAGTGCTTTTTTGAATGGGTATATTAATGAGGAGGTTTATGTAGAACAACCTCCTGGTTTTGAAAATCATCAATACCCCAACCATATTTACAAATTAAATAAAGCATTTTATGGTCTAAAACAAGCCCCTTAAGCATGGTATGAAAGACTTAGCAAATTTCTATTAGATCATGAACTAAACATATTGAGTTAAGACATCATTTCATAAGAGATCTGTTAGATGTATGCCCTAGAAGCCAATTTGGCTGACACATTATTGATTCTAGGGACATAATTTTGTACTTGACTGTTTATTATTGAATAAATAAAAGGCATCTTTTCATTCATATTATTTATGTGTCTATGAATCGTCCAAGGAATTAATAAGATGATGATACATATTCTCAAGAGTTGAGAATTTGAGCCATGTATCATTGGTGATTAATTTCTAAATGCTCCTGATCAATGGATCATCACCGAGGACGGTGATCGATCCGATCAGTGCACAGATCACTTTCCTTCTGGATGGACGAGACTTGAGTCCACAGTGTAGGGGACACTGAAGTGATAGTGCAGGTGCTTGTTAGAGAACAAGGGTACTGAGCGTGACCAAGACAAGAAGTCACTTGGATGTCTATCCACTCGTCAGTGACTTGCTTGATGTTGCAGTAGTGTGACTGGTCCTTTGACCTGCGGTGCTTCGGCTACTCACAGTGAGGTTATTGTAGTTTGACTGCACACATACATGGTCTCTAGCCATATGGGTCCATGCAGTGTAGATTGGCTGCAGTAGGTTCACTGTAGGAGTAGGGTATGCACCTACAAGGAATCTATCGACCTTGATACAAGAGGAGTGATCCTATGTGATTTGTTAGACTGAGTTCTAAGACCTTGGCCAGGGCAGTAATATAAAGTGGAGAAAGAGTTTTCCACTATCGAACTCAAGTTGAATAAATCTTGACATATGACAGACAATGGGGTTTGACGAGTTGTCCATGACCTCCGTCCTGTAGGGATCCACGATAGTAGGATTGTATCACATGTTAACTGCACCTAGAGGTTCATCATTCCATTCTGCTGGGTAGCCACTACATGCTGCTAGGTGTCACTGGTGGATGGTGGGACTCATAGGGATTATCTTGATGATCGATAGACCCTAATGAGTTGAGTTGGAATCGTTCCAACCCATTGAAAGGAGTTTTCAATGATATAGTGATAGAGATCACAATATATCTCACTACCAGTCAGAATAGAACCTATGGGGTCACACACACTAGAAGTATTGACCGATCCGATGGTTGAAAAGTGATTATGAATTACGAGTAATCAATTTGATTGATAAGAAGTTGAAGAAGGAACAAAGGGGATTAATTAATTGGACTTGAAACAAGAGTCCTACTTCGGGTAGGATTCCTAGAGTCCTAATTGGATTAGGACTGGAAATCCTAGTTGGAGTAGGACTGGGATTCCTACTTGGAATAGGATTCCTACAATCCTAATGAGATTAGGATTAAAATTGGATTCCTACTTGGAGTAGGATTCCTAGAAATCCTAATTGGATTAGGACTTCGGATTCAAATAGAGTCCTAATTGGATTAGGACTAAAATTAAATACATCCTAATTGGATTAGGA